>NC_137969.1:42425680-42473180 GCF_963924665.1 Micromys minutus
ATCCTAATAAAATAATTCTAATAAAAGCTATTGATAATTATTTACAAATCAACATCAGAATAAGATCAGAAGTGATCTCCTCTAGAAAAAGCCACAAAATAGAACTGTGTTAGGGACATAAGTAAATGCTGGTGTTTTCAGAAGGTATTCAAATAATGCAGATAAAATTAGTAACCAAAGATGTAGGATGCCAAGTTAAATTTGAATTACACATAAATCATTGCCAATTGTTTTTAGTGTGAAAGGTTTGACTCACTAGATGAGAGTTGACAACTGTTTCAGTTTGTGCTCCATGGCCATCCCACACTGCTTACAAACTTGTCCCCTGGCATACAGTTCTACACCCTGCTGAGAAGACTCTGGATCAGCTGCAAGACACCAGGGGAGACCAGGGGAGACCAGGGGAGACCAGGGGAGCCTGGTGCCTCCCACCAGAACTGTCCCTTCCAGAACTGCTGCTCTGTCCTACTCTGGGAGGAAGATGGACACTAGTACGAGAGACCTGCTTGAAGGATGGTGGAGGAAAACAGAGCCTTTCCTGGAACAAGAGGAACACACTAGGGGAATCCGACTTCTCACCATGGTCCCTCCATCACTAGAGAAGGGAATGTAGAAACCCTGGGAGAATAAACTTAAGACTACCTAAATGGACGTTAGAGAGGATGTGACAGGGTCTCACCATCATGTGCCCACTGTGGCCCATGAGGTCTGAGGCTTTGAGCTCTCACCTGTTGATATTAGCTTTAACTTGTGCCAGCCTCTGTCTGCGGAAAGACTCCCAGGACACACTCAATGCCGCATAGACACTTATAAAAAGCATTGCATGCCTTGGATAGTGTGACAGAGGAGGACATCTGATAAAATGAACATTCCAAGTTTAAGTTATAGCTCAGATGGTAGTATCTTCTGCTTGTCTTGGGTTCCTAGGAAAGATGAAGACATGCTTCCTGTCTTCTCTAGCTCAGAAAGGTGGGGCAGAGAAGGGAGGAGGAGTTGTAAGTACATTGGCTCTAGTGATAAAGCTATAAGCTGTAACCACTCACCTGGTAGTAGAGGTCTCATGTCATTGGCACACCACAGACACCAAACTGTGCATTCTGGAGACCAGGAATGGACCCACCTACCAGGCAGACTAAACCTGGGACGCCAGGGTGAGACCCAGAAGGAGTGAACTCTGTCTACTTCCACTCAATCCAAGAGAGATGTCTCTTGGCCTTTTCCAGGGGTAACACTGGGAGAAGGTAGCTAAGTAATGACAGGGAACTTGTGCCGTGGGTGACAAGCTACCTCTGACGCACCTGTGAATGGACCCATGGACCAGCGCATGTTCCAGAGCTATGGCCTAGGCTTGGTGGCTCAGCCAATTATACACTTTTTTAAATCCCTCTCACCATAATAACTTGTTAAATACTTGGTTGAAATGGGTTGTTATTGCTTTGTAAGACTTTTTCAGATGAAAAGCTCACAAATCAGAGAAAATCCTCTCAGATAGGGTGTTGAAATTTCCACTTTGCCAGGTTTCGTCACCCGGATACTGGGAATGAGAAGGACCTTGCTCAAGCAAAATTATAGAAAGTTTTGCCTCCAGGGTCATAAGTCGAGCCTTTTCCTCCCTCTCCGCTGACCCAGCACAGCCACCCTCACATTCCCAACCAGGCAGCATGAGACTCACTGCACAGCAATGGAGGAGTCTGTGTGGCTCTTCTTGGGTTGAAAATGGGAATTTTAAGTCATACTTCTAATGACAGAAAGATGCCTTTTTTTTTCCTATGGGAAAATTAGTAAAAGCAACTAGGAGCAAGGAAATTCACAGTTCAGGAGAAACCGTGTGAATGAGTTCACTCTCAGACGGGAAAGGGCCTGAGGGCACTGATTGAAGACAGGCTAACTTGAACCTAGAATCTTCACCTAGACACAGAGGCCAAAGTCCTGGCTTCATTACTGAGCTGAGTGTCAGAAGGTCCAAGGAAACTCTTGCCCCAGGCACCTATGTGCTACCTTCCTGACAGGGAGATGTGAGCAATTAAGAGGCAAAGAATTACCACCGAGCAGGCACTCTCATCTAGTTTTGCAACCCTAAAGTTTACACCGTGACCAAGATGGCAGATGAGGGTATGTGCCTAGAATTCAAGTGTCTAACACTCACCTTTCCCGCTTACAACTCAGCAAAAGAACAAGCTGACGGGGAAGGGATTCAGGCAACAAGGCAGAACCTGATGGGGACCTCATGTAGGGCTCTTGTTAGTTTCTACACTTGGGTTTTCTTCATTGCAAGTCCACCAGACACCAGCCCCCCTCTACCGCTTCTAGCCTATTTCCCAGCAGGGCCACTGCCCCTTCCACTAAGAGGTGGCTTCCCACAGCGGGTTCCTACACACACTCCTTGTAACACTTAAAAGGACAGGTGCTGAAAGGAGACAGAGCACACAGTAGAGGGATGCCCGGACTTTGTGACATTTCTCTTTAACCAATCATGAGAGTCTTAGCATGTATAAAACTTCCCCCATTTCAATCATAAGTGATATCCTGTTTTTAACTAGCACACACACATCCCTCATGGCTGGAGAAGCTTCAGCCTTGACTTTGGCCTCTGTGTGAGTATTCCACTTTAGGCACCATTTAGGTCTGTTAGTAACCCAGGGAGTGCTTGCCAGCTTCCCTCCCTGGATAATGACAGAGATGCTAACACAATGGCAAAGCTGTTAATCCAAAACACATTATTAATAAGGCAAGCTGCCATGCCAGAGGTGGCAGGGAGGGAGGGAGGGAGGGAGGGAAGGAAGGAGAGAGGGAGGAAGGGAAGGAGGGAAGGAGGGAAGGAGGGAGGGAGGGAGGGAAGAAGGGAAGGGGAGAGAGAGAGAGAGAGAGAAAGAGAGAGAGAGAGAGAGAGAGAGAGAGAGAGAGAGAGAGAGAGAGAGAGAGAGAGAGAGGGAGGGATGGAGGGAGGGAAAGAAATAAGAAATGCCCATGTGCAGAAGGGCTTGCCTGGGTACCAATGGGCTTTCCAATAATGAGGAACACACTGTTTTTCCCAAACTGTTACCATACCTAGACCAGTTTGGACCTCTCTCACTAATCACTTGTCCTTGGCTAAAGGTTGGTAGTTGGGCATCCACGAAGGTGAACATTAATGGGGATGAGTTTGTTCCATTATAGGTGGTACATGAGAGGTTTTGAAGAATTCCTTCCACTTCCTTTATTATTTATGACATATTTCAAAATGTGTGATTTATTGACCTTTTGGGTACATGTCAACTGTAACTATTCAGCTGTGAAAAGAAAAATCAATAAATGTGCACATGGAAGCAAACCTGCCTCAATCTGGCTAGGGTTCAGATAAAACCAAATTAGAGAGGTCAATAGTATATGGTTTGGACCCGATGCAGTCCTGGGATCATGGTGTTCCCCACACTAAGAACTGTGAGCAGGTGGGAGAAGGGAAAAGCTGTGGAAATAGATTCTTTTCCTTTCCCCATAGAAAAGGTGTGGGCAGCTGTGGGGAGTGCATGCAAACGAACTCCAGCTTGGGTTTGGAAGTAAACATTGCAGCTACAAGGAGCAATCAAATCTTCACACAACCCGTGTCCTGCCTAAAGTGTTCTCTGTGCTGGTCCTGGACCTTCAGACAGTTTGTCAGTTTTTCTAGTGACACAGGAATGGCTGTTAGCTAAACTGATGCATCTTCTTTGACTTGTAATATGGTTCTGGAAAGCCCAAAGTAATCCCTCCTTTTGCTAATAAATTAGAAAAACCTGCAAGAGCTTTAAAATCACATCCACCTTGCCCTCCCCTTCTGAAGATTAGGTACCCATCAGCTCAGTGCTATTACCTGAGGCAGGCTGCAAAAGGCTTTCCTGGTGATGCTGCTTCTTCATGTTAGAGACTATGTTTTCTAGATTGTGACATTTCGGATTCCAGACCATGGTATCTGATGACTCAAAGGAATCATCTCTACCTCCCTTCCTTTTACCCTCTTTCCCTCCCTCCCTCCCTCCCTCCCTATCCCTCCCTCTTCTATACAATCATACCCAGCTTCTGGCATGTCAGTTGCCAGAATAAAAAACTAAAACAGGTAGCTGGTAACTATATGGTGTTATATTTTGGTGTTAGAAACTAAGAAGTCCAAAATCAAACTTCTGACCAATCTTGTGCCTGCTATGGGGCCTGTTGTCTAGAGATGGTATTTTCTATCTCTATCTGTTTATGGTAGAAGAAAAAGAAGAGTTCTGGGCCCCCCTTTTTAAATAATCACAATGGATGCATGTAAGAGCTCCCAGTATTATGACATTCATGCTTAGCTTTTAGAATGTCAATCAGAAGAAGCACACATTCAGGCCGAAGCTCTGACCAGCAGCTACATTATTTCATAAAGGTAAAGACTAACTGAAGCACAAAACAGCTGAAAACAAACAGCAGCAGCAGTTCTTTAAGAGCATTAAGAGCACGGAGAGATGACTTGAGGGGCTAGTGGGTGGTGAAGAGTACCCTGGTTCTCGGTCGAGATAAGTGAAGCTCTGGAACAATAAGTGAGATGGCAGGACACTTCCTAGTTTCCTGAGAATCAGGAATCTTCACAATGCCATAAGGATTGCCATGCCCCTTGGGGTGTCAGCCATGCCCCAAGTCCCTCCTCCTAAGGTGGATGTGACATAAACCCCAGCCATATCAGCCATGCCCCAAGTCACTTCTCCGAAGGTAGATGTGACCGTAGGTAACATAAGCTCCAGGCAGAAGCAGGACCGCCCCCAAATATGTAGAAAAGGTCTTCCCAAGTCTTCAGCCAAGCCAATATAAAATACCAGTTGTCAGACTTCAAACCATTTCAAAACTGTATATATATGGGGGGTTTGCTCAAGAGTAAAGGTGTGCAAGAATCGTTCCACCATCTGAGAGCCTTTGTTTTAAGAGCTGTTAACACCACCATTTGGGAAGAGATTTTCTCTCCCAAAGCTTCTTACACCCCACTCTGGAGCCTCTTGATGGCTCAGTTTAGCCTGGTATGGCACCTCCTGGCAGTGACATAAACTTGGGCAAGCTGGACCTAGCAGCAGAGGCTGCAGAATTTACTCACATCTCTGACCAGAGATCTGTGTTGGACTTCTGGCCCAAGGTCCCACAGTGATTCTGTAATTAAGAGAACTTGCTGCTCTTCCAGAGAACACCAGAGTTCCATTCCCAGCACCCATACTGGGCAGGTCACAACCATTTCTAACTCTGCATCATGGGGGGGGGGGGCGTTGGTACCTTCTTCTGGCTTCATAGGAACTAGCACATACATGCACATACAAACACACGTATATGTATATGTGTATATGTGTATGTATATAATGTATATGTATATGATGTCTATATATGATGTATATGTATATGATGTATATGTATACATATATGTATATGCTTAATTAAATGAAAATAAATATTTTAAAATATTGAGTATTATGAAAATCCCTGCCTGCTCTTGACAACCTTATATACAGCACCCTAAAGATAAAAACAACCCTCTGATGTTTCACTGCACAACAAAATGTAGCACATGTACACCATATGCCTCATCCCAGCCTCATACACATGAACTGAGTTGGATGCAAAAGCCTTTTGGTATGAATCTTTGTATTAAAGGTTGCTTTTCACAGAGAAAGGAAATACATCAGTTGACAAAGGCTGACACAGGAGCAGAAGAGAAAGCCAGTGCCAATGGGCACAGAATTTGGGGGTGGGATAGGAGAGTTCTGGAGCAGAATGTAGTCACATTTGAGCAATGCCATGTAACTGAGCCCCCTACTACAAAGGTGTAAAATGCCAAGCCTCATATAGTGTAGACTGTGTTCCAGTGACAGTCTTTACTCTTTTCATGGTGCTTTCAAGTTGACATCTGGCTTTTGTTTCTGTTTTGTAGTGATGGCAATAGAACCCAGGGCTCCACAGATGCTAAGAAAATCCTCCAGGCTCAAGTCCCCCTTTTACATTTTATTCTGAAATTGTGTCTAACTTGCTTAGGCAAAACCCATATGTAATGTGTTAAAAAAACTGCCTATATGTGTACTTGTATGATGTGTGTATGTATGTATGTACATGTATGTATGCTCCCTTTCAAACTTATGATCTCTTCTGTACTTTGTTTTACACACATACCATATATATTTGTATACATACATTAATCAGACACAGTATACATATTCATATGTGTATACATATATATATATATATACATGCCTGATTACTATGTACATCTATGCATGTATATATGCACATATGTATATATACATATATATGTCTATACATATATATTAAGTCTGATTAGTGTTGCCCTTATTTGCATGTATTTAGGACGAACCATTTAAGATTAGGGGTCTCATCCCAACAAACAAATATGCAACTAACTAACCTGTCCTTAACAGCCATTTACTGCCTATAGTTCTTCATCTAGGAGTGAGGCCTTGAGAAAGTTTCCTTCATCTAGTTGGGTATGTCTACTTGTCTTTGCAGGTATGATGCAAGGGACTCTGTCACTGAGAGTCAATGGGAGCAATATTTCTCTCTTCTACCCAGAAGCAAGCACCACATAAAAGTCATTCTGATCACTGGGCTTTTACAGTCTCTCTGCTTCTCTTTGAAAAGTTCCCCAAGCTTTAGTAATGGTGGTGGTTATTGATGTCTCACTTGGGACCGAGCATCACATAGCCAGTTACTCATCCTCTGCAGGTTTTTGTTTGTTTGGTTGGTTTTTTGTTTTGTTTTTGGTTTTTGGTTTTTGGTTTTGGTTTTTGGTTTTTTTTTTTTTTTTTTTTTTTTTTTTTTTTTTTTTTTTTTTGCCAATTCTTGCTCTTTCTACTAGCTTCAGTCTTCTGTAGAAAAAAATGTGTTTCTTTGATAATGTGAGAGCTGCACTCATCTATGGTACAAAAATGAGTGTTCATTATTGTAAACATTGCCAAAACCCATGATCAGAGAGGAGAGCCTACTCCTAACATATCCCTTAAGTAGATAGTTTCCAACTGCCTTCTAAACACTCAGGTTGATATCCGAGCCATTGTTTAGGATGAAGTTATTTATTACTTTAGAGAGGGGAGGGGGAACTAAAGCCTCGTATGCTAGTACAGAGGCCAACGGACCAAGACCAGTTTTGTTGAAACTGTGTTTGCCCATTGGAGGCTGCAATACCTCAGCCACCCTTGGTAATGGGCTATTATTTCTAAGCAATAAAGACAAAATAAAAATACCAAAATAAAAAAATTTTTGTGCCTCCTTAGAAAACTAAATGGTCCTCTAAGATGCAGAAGTATCCCTGGTCAGGGGCCAATGTTCACTCAAAAGCTTTGATGTGGGGAAGATGACTCAGTGAGTGAGCTACTTGCTGTGTAAGTGTGAAGACCCGAGTTCAAATCCCCATGACCCATATAAAGGTATGTGTAGTAGGATGCATCTACAATCTAACTGCTCATACAGTGAGAAGGGAGGTAGACAGGGAAATACCCAAAAGCTCAAGGGCCTCATAGTCTGGGTCTATCCAACTTCAAACAACAAAGAGACCCTATCTCAAACAGGGTAGAAGGTGATTGACACTCAAGGTGGTACTCTGACCCCCCATACAATAGCACACATGCTCATACTCACACATAGGAATAGAAATGCACACACCTATGTCACATACATACAGGTTTTTTGAAATGGTGCTTAATATTTCTTACGACCAGCAATGCCAAGAGAGTGATGTAACCATGTTCCTAGGAAGCCAGGAATTGGCTCTCCTGCTTGTCTGAGGGGGTGACAGCACTGATTGGCAGCTGTTCATCCCTCACAAGGCAACGTAATGAGATAGAAAAGAACCCGAAAAGGTTAAGAGCAAAGCCATTCAGCATCCACAGGAAACCATTTTACAGACAAGGCCTCTGGGGCAGGATGACTTGACGCTCCAGGATTGCACAAAGGCCACACTAATGTTTACTACAATTATATGCATATTACATACATGACTAAGTTATGGATACGCACACATACTGGAGATTTCTGGTTAGTTAGTAGGGCTTTAACCTTACTTGCAAATTAGCCTCTTCTCACTGATGCAGACGATAGCCTGCTGGACAGTCATATTGCTGGCATGTTCTGTAAATAGTTTTTAATCCTTGTGGATTTTACAACATGTACCTCAGTCCCACCTACTTCCTGGTCCTTCAGTATCCACACTCCACCTGTGTAACCTCCCCCCCCCCCAAAAAAAAGCCTGTCTTGCCATAGAAGCTTCAGGGTTTTGTATAGTATACCCTTTTTCCAATAGAACTGCCATTTATAATTGTGGTGGTTTTGTACTGCATTAGGGGGGGGGGGGCTGGAGGTGATAAAAGAGAGCAGAAATAGCCAACTCCTGCACTAGTGCATCTGGCCTTCTGCATTTGTCTAACTCTTTGTCAGAGACACATACTTAACCTGTTTTGGTAGATCTTTGTAATGTATCTTTTAAACAGAAAAATTCAACACAAGCATTTCATTATTATCAAGTAGCCAAAACATTCAGGCTGTTAGCCAGAATTTTCATGGTCATCACTACATTCCAATCAGGGCTGAAGAACAATAATTTCCCAAGATGTTATTGGATCTGTAACTCCAGCACAGCTCCATCCACTTAGCCACGTCCATTAAAGCAATAATTATCGGCATATCACCCTAGGAGTTATCATGTATAATGGTAATCAATTGCAGTGAAATGGCCCTTTTAATACAAGTGTTTGTTAAGTGCCTACTATGTGTAGCAGTCTATCATTTCCTACCTCTTCTCAACACATTGAATTATAGAAATTATTCCAGAGGGTGCAAATTGACAGAATCTTGAGAAGAAACTGATATCTAATATATAAAAGATAAAAATAAAATGCCTTGATCAGGATCTCTCTCTCTCTCTCTCTCTCTCTCTCTCTCTCTCTCTCTCTCTCTCTCTCTTTCTCTCTCTCTCTCCCTTTCCCTCTCCCTCTCCATACCCCCTCTCTCTGTGTGTTTCATGCATGTGTATCTATGTGTATGCATACCTACTACCCAGTGGAAGATGGATGTCTTTTTCTGCCACTGTCTACCTTAGTTTTTTGAGATAGTATATCTCACTGAATCTGAATGTGTTATTCAGAAAGCCCTTGGGACTCACCTTTCGCCATGCCACTCCCCATGTTGGGGTTACACATGTGCACCACTACACACAGTTTTTGACATGTAAGCCTGAGGTTCAGTCTCAGGTCTTTAGCTTACACAGTGGGTGCTTTACCCACTGAGCTATTGTTCCAGCTATTGCTCAGGACATTCACAATGATGAACAATCCTTGTGATTACAAATAACATTGAAGTCTTTAGAAGCCTGACCAATGCTCTGGGCTCTTCTGCTTGAGCCTTCCTCTCTGTGCTTACATATTGTTGGTGCTTACACTAAATGTCCTATAATTGGTTTCTGAATAATTTTTGTGCCTGTATGATTTTTATTAGTTATATTATTTTTTATGATCATGATAAGATACTGTGACCAATGGCAACTTACAGAAGTGCTGGTATGCCCAGAATGAGAGGCCCTAATGGCAGAAGGAAGCTAAGAGTCATAGTGGGAGGCTGAGAGGTCACATCTCCATTCACATGATGGAAGCAGATGGAATTAACAGGAAGTAGGGTGTAAGCCTGCCCCCAGTGATGTATTTTCTCCATTAAGGTTGTATTTTCTAAAGGCTCCACAATCTTCACAAATGACAAGAGCAGCTGGGGATCAAATGATCAAATACAGAAGCCTGCAGTGGAGAGTCTCATTCAAATGAACACAATATTCTTTCTGAAACATATATCCAGTCTCACTTGATAACAAACGTGACTCAGACACTACCCATAAGCACACTCACGTGAGTACGAATAGTTGCCCTAACCATTTCAGCATGTTAGCTTTGTTTGTACGTCCTTTCCAGAAGAAAGGACTAAACGAGCACCCATGGCACTGGGGCAGAGCCGGCAGTGAGATATGTGGGAAACCCCAGAGAAGACCCCAGCTCTTTCCTTCATTCTGCCATTGTACAGACGTGGAAAGAGAGGCAGAGCACTGTGACATCACAGTCTTTATCCCTATCAAGCAGCGCCAGTCCTGTCTTCCTTACCTCTTCAGTCAGGTCAAATAGGGGAAGTCTTTGAAGCTAAAGTCTGGATAGATATAAATATTGCCAGGTCCCTTTAGAATCTCTGCTAACATTAAATACATGTTTCTGGTGGGGGTAGATAAAGCAACTTTGCAGTCATGATCTTGGATCAAGCAGATTTGGATAGTGTGTCTACATGTTGGTGAAAACAGATGATGTAATTCTGCCTGTCTGTGGAGGGTGCAGATGAGATGAAGGAGATCCTACCTCCCAGTTCATAGAGCCAGGATATTATATCTGTACTCTATTCTCTAGAGTGTGCTGCCAATCCTTTTTTGTATGTTCTGGGCAGCAGAATCGGGTGGGTTTTGCCATGTTTAGAATCTTCAGAAAGTTATAATTATCTAGATTGTCATTTCATGTGAACTTTAGTGAATAGTAGAAAATGTAGTTATTTAAAATATATACTCGTCTACTGCTAGACACCTGCTATAATGGCCCAATGCTGACAGTATCGATGCAGACAACAATATGGGGCAACAGGAATATTTGTTTACTGCTAGTAAGGAAGCTGTTGCCTCAGAAAACAGTTTGACAGTTTCTTACAAAACCAAACTTAGCTTTACCATATAATATGCTAATTATGTTTGGTATTTACCCAGAGGAATTGAAAATGTCTAAACAAAAAACAACACATAAATATTTATAGAAGCTTTGTTTGTAGTTGCAGAAACTTGGGAACAAGGAGGGCATCTTCCACTGAGTGAACGGATAAACTCTGGGGCAGCCAGATAGCAGATTCAATACAGGAAAATTCACTTTGGAAGCCATGAAAAGATATGGAGAGAGGTTCAAGACACATTACAAAGTGAGAGACCCAACTATCAGGATGAATCTAAGTATATGATGTAGATGATCGAAGTTACAAATCTCTGCAGACAATAAACATAAAAATGTTTGCCAAGGACCAGGAGGTGGGAAAGGCGGATGCGTAGGAAGCCTACAAATGATTCTCAGGTATGCAACATTTTGTGTGATGTGATAAAGATAAACAAGATGGCTGGAGACATAGTTCCATGGTTAAGAGCACTGACTGCTCTCCCAAAGGTCCTGAGTTCAATTCCCAGCAACCATAGGGTGGTTCACAACCATCTGTAATAGAATCCAGTGCCTTCGTCTGCTGTGTCTGAAGACAGCCGTGCTTATAAAAAAGTAAATGAATTTTTTAAAGTGAATATGCACACCAGAAATAATCTTTTAGGTAATTCATAAACTTCAGATGGTTGTTCTATGGCTAACAAATGCACCAATTTGGTGGAAGATACAAACAATGCAGCCATTGGTCTATGTGGAGACCAAGATCTTAGAGACACCCTATATTGTCCTCAATAGGAAATATTGACCACGATCCTTCCTCTCCTCTCTAATTTCCTCTCTTCTTTTCACAGCTTAATTTGGAAAAGCCAACGTTCCATTTTCCTAGAGGCCCAGGCTGACGACCTTTGTCTCAGGTTTGGATTAAGAGCAAGTTAATTACCTGTCCTGTGCTGTGCTCATCTTTCTGAATGGCCACTGGTAATAGGCTCTGTTTTTTTTCTTCGCTTATTGAACCAATGCTAAATAGCCATTCAATAACTCGTCTCTTATGTTCATTTTCAAACAAAAGATTCACTAGAGAAGAACATTTCTAAAAATATTCTCCATGACTCTTAACCTAAAGAAAACCTTCGTTCATCCAAGAGCTTTCTTTTTGGGGTACACATTTATGGTAAAACTCCACAATATGCACTACATTAAGATAACTAAACAAAACAGTCGTATCCCCTGGAATATTTATGAGTAAAGATGTTCCATACAATTTAAATTTTATTATTTTACCTCTTGGTCTGATATCCAAGACTATACAGTTTTAGGAAGCTGGCTTCCCTTCCTTGTTTGTCTTAGGAAGCAAGTGGCCTACAACATGAGGGGCATTTACCACTGGTATCTTTTCTTAAGTTAGCTTTCCAGACTTCCCAAGACTATAAGTCTTGGAGAGTAAGTATCAGAAAGCCAGATCTGACAATCTTTTATGGTGGCCTTCCTTGACGTTCTTACATTCTTGGAGGCAGATGTTCCAGGCTCAAGAAAACAGGAAACAGCTTAGAATGGGCTTTTGAGAGAATGTGAAAGAGAGGGCATGAAGGAGCTGATTGTTGCATTATCAGTGTAAAAGCTGATGTCTCTGTTCAAGGACCATCTCAAAGATTGTGAGTCTGAGTGAGCTACACCGAGGATATGTTCAGGTTTCCCTAATGTTTTATGTAGGCTGGGGTATTCTGTAAAGTTCTCACCATTTCAGATTTATGGTCAAACAGAATTGAGGGATCTAAAAACAGTCCTGTACCAAATGGCATTAATAAGACACAGAACAGAAATTAAAGTCTTTCTCAAGAGAACTGTCAGGAAAGCACGCTGAATTAAAAAAATACAAAAGTGCAAAGCATCCTTACATGACCTTGAGACTGGAGAGGCAGGCACCACTTCATGAACAAATGTATGATGGAGAGATGGGAAAAATGGAAAATATAAGGGGGGGTGAATGAGCTGTGGAAAGACGCAGAACTGGGGACATGACTGCAGTGACTAGTGAGAGAAAGAGGGCTGAGGTGGACCATCTGTCATCACCCAGCAGGATCGGTGGCATGGTATACAATAGCCTGGAGCTTGTGTAGATTCAGACTCAGCCCTTGAACCCTCCATCTGGCCTTGGGATACCCCCTGCTCTGTGCAATTTCAGAGGCCCAAGATAAGAAAAGGACATTTTCTTTTTCTTTCTGGATTAAACTTCTTTGAAGGACCTTTATGGTTCAAGATGCCACTGGAGGCCATGTTAGTGACTGTGGTCTATACTGTGGCCTCAGGTCATGATGAAGCCTAATTCCTTGGTGATGTCTTTAAGCTTTGCTTTCTGGGGGTAGTGGGAATGGGTGTCTGTGGTGTATAATAATTTTAATAATAATAACAATAATGACTCTCTTCCCAGGTGATAAAGTTGACAATTGAAACCACCAGCATTCTATCCAAATCTATATTTGTCAAATGCAAGTGACCTCTAGTCAGATCAATAAATGAAATACTACTTGGTGTCATGTGTAATCTTTCCATTCCCTACTCTTCCCTCTGGAACTCTCAACAGTGCATAGATATATGAAAGTCTCTCCAAGAACCACCTTCTTATCCACATGTGTGTGCATCTGAAGCTAACTAGTAATAATAGACAGTTTCTTATTTCAAAATCTTTGAGTCAATACAACTATTTTTATCACTGAGATACAACTGCCTAATTTATTTGTTGTTACTTATTTTAGTACACAACAGGTTAACATCATTAACAAATTAGCCAACGTTGCTTTTAAAATAAAATTAAGACTTTTTAATAAAAGTAGAATCTCAATAAAACAGTCAGAAGAGTGGGGGTGAATGTCTTACAGGAAGAAATTATATACAATGAAGTTTTAAAAAGTTTTATTAACTTTAGATTAAGTGGACATGAGGTATTCAATTAAAATGATTTCTAGGGTTTTAAAACTTTCATGTTCTATGATTAATATAGTAAATGTATGTTTGATTGAAATATTAAGCAGAAGGGAAATAAATAACAGAGTTTAAAAATATATATTCTCATTAGTAATGCAGGGCTGAAGTAAAAAGTCCAGTAAAAATATGGCTTGCTTCTAGGGGATGAATAATATTATTTACGGAAGTCCTTTGAACAAGTCAGGATGTTCTCATTTGCATATGGAGTCTGATAAGTGAATTATGCACCAGGCTTCAAATCATTGTTCTCTAAATGTGAGCCCAGAGCATGCCCAGTGCTTGTACCTCCTTCCTCCTGCCCATTTATTTCACCGTGAAGCCTGTGGTGGGAGGCAGGCATCTAGACGGAAAACGGACAACGGAAACGAATACCCAACTCTTCCTTGTGTTACATCAGTGGAAACAAAGCAAAATTGGTCAAACTGATGGTTTTCCATATCTTTTGGAAAAGATTTATTTGAATGAATGCAATTCATTCATTTATCCTAGTTTTTTTTTTTTTTTTTTTGAAACCAAAGTCAATGACAATTTAAGTAAAAACAAGTAATATAGGTAAGTTCAAGAAGAGAAAAATCAATGGCCCTGTTTAAGACGGGAGAGGAAGGCAGGAGCAGGAGCCAAATTTCAGTTGAAAACATTTCTGTGAATAGATTAAATATGCAAACGGCACATACATGCACCTGTGACTTTGAGTAACCTTCCCTATTTTGCTGGATAGGGAGGAAATAGGTCGTCAAGAGAAGTAGGAAATTTCCAGCATGCAGGGGTTTAGATCAAGTAAAATTCCACAGCAAGAAGTCAGGGGGGATGTGGGAAAAGTTAGGGCTCTTCACAGGACAGAAGGACAAAGACCTCTCTTCACGTGTCTGGTGCAGGAATCTCAGCTGTTTGGGGGCCTGCTTGGGTGCAGGGAGCCCAGAAAAGGAAGGCTGGAATGTAATAGGTTACCGAGGCCTTAAACAGTACATTTTAACGGTGCACCAGTTAGAGGGACAGGGCTGGGGAAGAGGGCCTGAGACCATTTTGTGTTAATTTCTGGAGGCTGCTTTGGAATTTTCCCATCTGTCTCTCTATATAACAATAGGCATTAGCATTTTCATATGTCTTGAAAGTTAAAGCAAGATGTGGGGAAATTCAATTGTTGAAGAGTAGAGTTCTCTAATTGTGCTCTTCAGAGATTTCCAGTCCTTTCGGAAAATCTGCACTGACAAAGGGCTTAACTTAATTATAGTTGGTGTCTCATTTCCAGGGATGGCCTAATTTCCAAGCCACGCCCCACCCTGCTGTATCTGCTAGGGAAGCTTCTGGTTGTCTCAGGGATACAGAACACAGATGCTGAAGAGAGGGGCCAAATAGGATTGGTGCTGAAAGTTTTAGTCATCTGGGTAAGGCTGTATAAACCACTATAAAAAACAAAAACAAAAACAAAAACAAAATAAAACAAACCAACAAGCTGCTTTTGGGCAATTGAAGTCTCAAGGATTCTTCAAAAGAGCTAGGCTCTGGTATATTGACTAGGTAGAATGCTTCATCATTAAACATGATGTCTAGTTATATGTCATTTACCGTCTGATGCAGCAATGACTTTAAATCACAAATGTGCCACTACAGAGTGTTAGCTGCCAAGCCCACCACCTTCCTAACTACTGGAGAGTGCTCAGCTTAGCTCTTATCATAACCTTATGTCAAACTCATATCTTTCTATTATCATTGACCATGACTTAGGGAAGCCTTTGTCTTCTGAGTACTAAATGACCATGACTCCCTAGCATTTTTCAGATAACACCATCTTCCATGTAGCCCTGCAGACCATGTTCCATATAGGTCCTATAGACTGGCAGCCAGCCCTCACACAGAAACACAGAAGACCAAATGCAGGACAAAACCAGCAGATTTAGCCATGCCTTCCTTAGGAACCATGAGGATTAAATGACCAGTAAAGCAAAAGTCCATTGATCTTCATGAAGCCTTTCTTGGTCATCCGACAGATAACCTGACATGAAGCCAGAGAACGAATTAAGAAATGGGGAACGTGACCCAGTGTAGACTTACGCACTGTCCATCACAGGTCATGGATGTGAAATACTGATGCATCCAACTGACCATTCACTAAGATGTCAGAGGGCTTTAAGTTTATGGAGCAATTGGCATGATGCTAGGTGGAAATCAATAGCTACAATCTCAATCTTGAACTTGGTGTGTTGTCAGCTGAAGCTTGATGTCTGTTTCTCTTTCTTGGACTGACTTCCTTTCTGCAATCAGCATGATGAGAAAGAAAATAATGCTCACAAATGAAGTCAGTGTATAGCCCTGGCTGAGCCAGAGGAAGTTGGCAGCTGCAGAGACTCTGTTTTCACTTTACATTAAGTGGCATTAATTATACTGCTATGTAACTAAGAATAACCACACGGTTGTGGAATAATATTTTGTTCCTGTGTCAAGTACATTGAGGCACAAACGTTTGGCAGTGGGTTGGGAAGGCCAGGCCTGATTGGCCATGTTCCAAGAATGGCTGTATCGTGTAGGCCACAATAACATTCTAAAATGACCAGAGGTTGTCAAATGTACTCTTTTAGCCAAGAAGAAAAGCAGAAACTTGCAGTGCAGAGACGGCTAGTCTACCGGGTAAGCCAGGCCATTTCTTTTGAAGCACAAAGAGTTAGGTGTATAAACTACATCCCCATTAGACAACTTTCACTGCAGGCCTTAGGCCTGCCTTTGAAACCAGTTCACTACCATATGCAGAAATTTAGATGTTGCCATTACATCATGAAGCATTCAGACCAGTGAACCTGTTGATGATTCCACATGTGAATGAGGTGCCTTGGCCTCCAGTGAGTCCCATCCAGAAACTGAGGCCTTCCTAGCACATTTATGGCTAACCCTTCAGCGAACCAAGATATTTTGGAAAGAGAAAAAGAACTATGGTCAGGATTTCTCTCTACTGTAGACCCCTTGACCAGCCCAGAAGTGTTGGACAAAATAAAACACTTTCGTGTTTCGTTATGAAAGTGGAGCTCACAGCTTGGTTCCTCACTTAAAGCAGAGTAATAAGGCTTAACTTTCTAGACCTCTTAAGCATTCCTTAGCTAAAAGATGTGGGACTCAGCATATTTTGTTATAGTGTTGATAGCTCCAAGAATCATGACTCTGACTTTATCATAGTAACCTAAGTACTTGATTCACAGCAGATACTCATTTACATTAGATGAAAAATGTTATAGAAAAATAAAATAGTAGTCAAGAAGAAATACACTTGCATATAACCAATTACAAAGTTTTGGGGTTGGTTTGGTTTTCCTGGTTTGACAAATAGTGTTATCTAACTAGATGACCAAGTGGCTCAGCCAAGAGCAGAGTTTTCAGGAGCAATGAGGAAACGGAAGGAGAGCTTAGGAGACTCCTGTCATATAGCTTTTGGACCTTAGAGCAGGAGGTGACATACACCACTTCTAGAAAAGGAAGGCTGACTGTGTGCATTAACAGAATCATAAAGCTGTCATCTCCCAGAGGGGTGTCTTAATATCTGGGGCAAATTGTTCTTAGGTGGGTAGAGGTTGGAATCCAGCTGGGTCCATATTCTCTAGTCATGGGCTCCTTTGCTGGGCAAACTGTTCCCTGCCAAAATACTTTTGCTAAGAAACTCATTTTTGGAAAAAGATCTGCATATGCGAGAAAATGTGCTAAATTTTCAGGTAGGTGGTTATGTGCTGATTACTCTGTACTTAGCCCTTCCCAGATCTGCTCAACCCCCTCTACGCACACACACACTCTGACTGGGATCCTAGATCATGATCTCTACACAATGCATTGGATGTTTTCAGTTGGATATGATTAACTAGAATTGCTCATAAGTAAGAAAAAAATGAGCTCAGCTTGTTGAATTTTTCTCCTTACCTCCCTTCAGTCCTACAGTACATTTTTCTCTTCCTGCCTCACTAAATTTTGGAAATGGTTTTGGTTCTGTTAGAGAGCCCCTCCACAACAATGTCTCACACTGGATGTATGTTAAGACTGTCCTCCAACCCCTTGTTCTTCAAGCCTAGTGGTAATAATGCCTTCCATTATTGCTAGTCACTGGGCACTCACTTAGGACTTCATAAACTTTTTCTGGCCAAGTGTCTGCAAATGGCCCTTTTGGTAAATTCTTTCTAATTAAATTCTGAGACTCTGTTGTTTCCTTCTTGCTTCCTGATACTAAGTGTTTGAATAATATTTTCCCAATCTGCACAGGTGAACTGTGTAAAGTTGCAGAGACATTGAATTCAGGTGTCATCTGAAACCTGGGAAAGTGTTTACCCTGTCACTATGTCACTGAGGAAGTTCAGATTTCATTCTAGATCACTGATAGTATCCTTATTGTTTATATGCTCTGCATTGCTCTCTCGGGGCTCCATGGCCATCCCAAGGGTTTTTACAACTCTCCCTGCTCTGGGCTGTCTCCTCACTCCTCCTAACATCCCTTTTTTTTTATATGAAGAGATCCTCTCTATTTCTAAAGAGTGGGTGTGTATGATTTAATCTAGAATAAGACCAAAAATACTGAAATCAGACTGTGCAAAGATTAGACAGTAGATCTACATTTATTGCCTGTAGAATTGATTCATTAATCCCCAAAGCCCATTCTCTAAAAATGATGACACAGCCACACTCTTGCTATGACCCCATGATGGGTAGCGTGAGTTTCCTCACCCCTCAGGACTAGCCAGATGGCTTGTTTGGACCAATCCAAATATTGGCACACATGGCATGAAAGATAAGGAAACATGCTTCTACAGCTGAGCTTGTTCACTGATGCTCCCGAGTACGCAGTGAGAAGAACATGTGCTAAATACGGGTGGTCCTTTAAGCTACAGAAGTATTCATGAAAAACATCCCATGTTCCAGGTTCCCAGGGGTACAGGAAAAATATGACAAGTTTGCAGCTGATGCTGAAGGTCCAGATTCTAGAGAGCAGCCTGGGACAGCTGTGTTATAGGCAGTCTTCAGTCCTGTGCTGACAGGAAGGAGCAATCCCTCTGTGAGCCAGTTTTCCTATCACTGACTATTCTGCATCCTTGTACCTTTAAGTGGCCAATATGTTAACTAAGTAACTTTGGAAACAATAGTTTAGTTTTCCAAAGCATCTCGTTTTATTCCCACTAAATGATGGTCATTATAATAATATGTTATATAAAATATAAATAGTACTTGTTTAAGTACTATTTATGTGCTGTGGTCTGCACAGTAGTTGGCACAAAATAAATGATCAATAAAGGGTAGTAGCTTCTTGCCTTGCCCTCACACAAAAAGGTTTGGAGAGCATTAAAGTCCCATAAAAGCTTCATTTGAACTTTTATCTGAGTGCCTGATTCATTACTTTGAGTTTATATATTTGTAGCTACTTGTTTTTAAAACCCTATTATGTGAAATGTATGCAATCTAGATATTTTTTTCTTCAATCCATGAAGTGGGGAGATAGAGAACCCCAAATATCAAGTGTATACAGTTCTCTTACCTCTGTTAGGAACTTTTCATGCCATTGAGTTTTACTACAGTTCTATGAATTGATATTAATTCAATAAGATGCCCAAGTTCCATGTTCCGTGGCCAATAAATATTAGGTCTAAGACACACACACACACACACACACACACACACACACACACACACACATTTGTGAAGCACCATGAACTTATAAACATATTAAAATAGGACATAAATCCTAGTGATTATAATAATCAGAAAAATGGTATTTTGCAGCACATATATACCATATGTGCATGCCATACCATTGAAAAGAAAGTTAGTGGTGAGGCCCTAGGATCTGAAGAATATTTTAATTCTTGCTTGTGGGGGCACAGATCCTCATAACCTAACCAACCCCCTTTTTACAACCTTTTGAACAAAATCTGGTGAGCTATCAATTTGCCTAAGACTTCCTGGATAGAAGTTAGAGCTAGTCCATGAAGGGGAATCTAAGTTAGCTAACTAAATCAGTAAGAGAAAGATCTTCTAAAGACAGAGACAACACAAATAAAAGTGTGCATATGTAATTATGTCGGTGCATGTGGGCATGATGTGTACTTACTGTGTCCCTAAGCTGAGGCCAAGAGCTGTGCTCTTTCTGTTTCCACAATACCTCCACTCACAGAGCAGAGTGTATATGAAAACTCAGAAAATCTGTTTAGATATTTGAAGATATGCTTCCTACTCTCCTCTGAAAGACCATAGCTCTTTGATTCCAAGGCCAATGGCAAGCTGCTAAATGTTCCTTAAATGACTGATGTGATTAGGTGTGAAGTCAAGTTAGCTGGTGCTCTACTGAAGTTTGCACACCACATCTCAAGATGGAGTGATCCTGATGCTTGAGTCTCCTGACACTAAGTGAACCTTCAAGAGACAATGTCAGCACTACACAAAGGACATGAGGGTGCTCATCAACTTCAATGAGAGCAAACACGAGCTAAGACACCCCATTCTATAACTTACTTATAAATCTCCCTCTCCTGATGATAATCAATCATCACAACCCCAGTTATCCACACAGCAAAAGTTCTCTTGAGTTGTGCTTGAATCTTTCTTCAAATGCAGGGCTTCTTCAGATTTGTGATTGTGTGTTGATCTTGTTCCTGGTGTTTTTACTGCTGAGCTGTGCTCTCACATCAAGTCAGTAAGTGACTCTCACTGCCAAGTAAAACTAAAATCCTTATCAGCTATAAATGGTAATTCAATTTGCCTTCAAATGACATCTTCAGAGTGAGTCGTTATACATCAAAACTAAATACAAAACATGCATGCATGAAATAACAGCAGACGAAAAAGAGGCTGCAGATTAGGGAGAGATTGAGGAGGGGATGTTGGTAGGTTGGGGAGACAAAAAGGAAACTAATATCTCAAAAATAAACCAAAATAAATTACATAAAAAATGTGACCTACAGTCTTGTGAGAACCCTTATATATGATCTGCATCTAATTTGCAGTTTCTAAAGATTGAAACTGTTTCCTAATGTTGTTTATTCTTTAACTAAAGCATTAGCTTCTCAAAAAAAGTGGCAATCAATGGCTAATCTCCTATAAAGTCTCTTGTATGTATTCCTTGCCAATGTTAATTATAAAGAAGAAAATGTTACAAGGTTTCTTTGGAAATCAATACTTTATTATGCAATAATTGCATCTGGAAGTTTAATGTTCTTCATGAAACCCAGAAGAACAAAAGAGGCCACTGGGTGAGATGGTGTATGTGGCCCTCTCCTGACCTGGAAAATCTTCTAGAATTTGAGGGCTAATAAAGAGTCCCAATGTCATTAAAATATTTTTGCAAGTACAACATTTATTATGAAAACTCAACTGCAAGAACATCTGTCTGGTTGACACTTTGGCCCAAAGTTAAAGCCAAACCTGGTAATAGTTATAATTGAAACTGTGGCTTCATGTTTTTTTCTTCTCCCAAGATCTTTGGTTTCTCCTCTTCTTTGCAGAACAATTTACTTCTCAAAGCTATGGCAGTTAACTTTTGTTTTCCTGAACCTTCTTGGCAAAACTCCAACTGGTTCCAACTTCTTACCAAAGAACCATGGTAGAGAAGAAGGCACAGAAGAAGCCCGTAAGGAGATAGAAAGGAGTTCAAAAATTCCTCCAAGAATTTCCGGGTCATTGTCTAATTGAAATGCCTTTTGGCAAACTTCGGATTTAAGCCTCTTCTGACTTCACAGGCAGTTCTTATTCTGTACCCAGCCATGTGTGAAGACTCAAGGCATTGAACATGGAACCCCTCCCTCAAAAAGAAAATACCCAGCCAGCTCCACTTAATGCACTCAGGCTGGGGAACTGTACCATAGCAAAACACACCAAACAGTTGTTTTTCCATTATGATCCCCAGTCTGGCATTTATTATCATTTTTTATTGCACACTCTTAAAGGCAATGGTCCATTTTACTTAGATCATTAATTTGCAAAAATCATGAGATATGAGCAGCAATGGTGTTTTTTATGGGCCATGCTACACCTCTATAGGACCCCAAAGGAAATGAAGTGTGGGTCTTAGCACATTATAGCAAAATGCCCTGGGACCAGGCCTTCCATATTCTTCCACAAATAAAAAAGACTTGACTACTTCCCCATGAATAATACAAATGAATCAAAGTAAAGATGCACAAATAATTGAAAATAGTTAAATAACTAATGGATCGTTTACAGAAAAAAATTCTAGCCAGATAAGAAGCCATCTGAAAAGGTCCCACCATACAGTCTGCAGTGCAGATATTAACTGTGCTATATTGTCACTCACTAGCTGATCAGCTAGTATTGTGGGAACTCTCTAAATGTAGCTCATCTCTGCTTCCATAAAAGGCACGTAAACTCCTCTCCCTGGCTTATTATATGAGTTGAAGGTTTTCTTTTTTTTAAATCTCTATATGTATGGGTTCTCATCTTCAAATAAGGATAATAGTAGCAAACTCCTAAGTGTAGAAATGACCTATAAATATGTGTAAAATGGCTAGGAATATAACTTGTATTTAAGCCAGATAAATTATAATACTGCCATTACTATTTGGAATATAAAATGGTGTTACTAAATGTAAAGCAGATGACATTAATTACGACTATTATTAACATTGTTATTAGTAAGACTAGGTAATCTTAATGACAATCAAGAGTCAAGTTTAGCCCACTTTAGCAGAAAGAGATGTTAAATAGGTACTCAGAAGACTATAAGTTCTAGTGGATAATCAAAGCTCAAGCTTCCTCATTACCAAACAACCAGTTATACCCCAGAACTGTTGAGAGTCACCTCTGCCCACATCTACACACTGGTCACTGACCATCACTGCCTCAGAAAAAGTCTTCCTACACAGAAGTTACCATATCTCTTTACACAACTGTTCCCTCTTATTTCTTCAAGTAAGAGATGAGATGATGCTCACTGGTAAAAACAATTTGAGCCAGTTTGCCAATCTTAGCTGCAAGAGAATCTGACAATGTTGTTTTTATCCACTCCCATATAACTCAAAAAAAAATTTCTAAAGGAAAAGTTGGAGTGGATATTGGTTGATTCAAGCAGCAATGCCTCCTTTATGGATTATTAAGAAAGTATCATCAAATGGACTTAGTAGACATCTATAGACCATTAAACCCAAACACCAAGCGATTCTTCTCAGCACCCCACAGAATCTTCTCTAAAATATATCACATATTTAGTCATAAACCAAGTTTCAACAAATACAGAAAAATTACAATAGCATCTCATGTTGGTAAAATGAGACAAAGCTAAAGATCAACAGCAAAGAAATTATAGAAAACAAACAAACTCATATACATTTTAACAAACATACAAAATTGCAAAATTAAGAAGAAATAAGAAAAAAAATCCTTACTTAAAAATGAAACCATGCCATTCCAAAATCGATGAGATATAATGAAGTTCCAAGAGGAAAGCTTAGCTCTCAGTGCCTACATTCAAAATCAGAAAGACCTTAAATAAACAACCTGGCAACAATGAACCTCAAAACATTGTAAAAACAAGAACAATCAGATTCCTGAAGCACTAGCAAAATAATGAAGGTGGAGATGAAAATAAAATTAAGAAAGAGATTAAGAAAATAGAAATGAAAGAAAAACAATAAAATACTTCAATAAAACCAGGATTTAGTTCTTTGAAAAAATAACAAAAGTCTTTGTCAAATCACCTGAAGAAAGAGAAGGATTCTGAATTAATGAAATTGGGGATCAAAGTGGTGAAGTTACAACAGACACTTAGAAAAGTCAAAGAATCAAGAGAGCATTTGTATTCTAAGAGACCTACCCAACTTATTCTGTAAAGTAAAAGGAGAGAGAGAAAATTATTGGTCAATCTTCCTGATGAACATAGACTCAAAAATTTTGAATAAAAGCACTTACAAACCATCTTCAAGAGCACATTACTCATCATGATCAATTTGGCTTCATTCCCAATGCGGGGATGGTTCAACATATGTAAATAATAAACATAATTCAGCACATAAATTCACTAAAGGACAGAACCACATCATCATTTCAAGTGATGCAGAAAAGACCTTTGAAAAGCAAGTCACCATTCCTTCATGATAAAAAACCCCTAAGAGACTTGGGATGGAAGACACATATCTCAATACAATAAAGACAAACTGGTTTATTTATGACACACTGATAGTTACCATGATGGTAAAAGGTAAAAACTTGAAGTATTCCCACTAAAATCAGGACAGCAAGGGTGTCCCCTCCTACCTCTCCTATTCAATGTATTGCTTGAAGCCCTACCTACAACAATAAGACAAAAGAAGGGGAATAAAGGAATACACTCAGGAAAACGAAAAGGTCCAATGATCTCCACTTGCAAATGGCATGATGTATTCATGAGAGGTCCCCCAAATAACCCATCAGGAAACTCAGAATTTATCAACACTTTCAACAAAGTGGCAGATCAGACAGCCACAATGCCCCTAAAGTGCACAAAACAAGGGACTTCACTGTGTACTGTCCAGTTATTCCTGATCATAAGGCCTGCCCTGCAGTGAGGTTATCTGCCAAAACCAGATTATTTATTTATTTATTTATTTATTTATTGGTTAAAAATGGAGCTCTGTGCCTACTTTGCCTTGTGGAGGCTGTCAGTAATAGGTACAACAGAGTGAGACAGTGATCTCTGAGTATGTCATTAGGAGTCATTTTGTTTGTTACTATGTTCATTCAGCAGATTAATAGTATCAGGGCACATGGCCTGTCTAGTCTCTCTTCTCAGGTTATTGACCCCATTAACAGTGTCAGGTGTGGTTTCCATTTTCCACCAAGCAAAAACTGATGGTCACCTCCATAGCATGTTAGCCACGATTGTACCAGCATATAGCAATGATTACTTTTCCCTTGCTTGTATCATAATGAACACTAGTCACTGGGGATGGAGCTTTTAGTTTGGCTCCAGATCAATCTCTCCATGTTTCATGACATAAGTATCTTCCACAATTATGCCTGCTTTTATGTGCAGGTTAACCTATAACCTTGACACTGGACTGTAATGTTTGAGGGAATGGATCTATGGGACTCTTTTGACTCAATAAGATGTAACCTATTCCTAGTACTTGGGGGTTTTGCTTGGTAGTACATGATATCTGGTCATAGCCTCCCTCATTATCTGATAACTCCATTTAAATTCTATTTATGTGTTTTAGGAAGTTTCTATATTAGAAGGTTTCCGTGCCAATGAGTTAAAGTGTACTTCATACTTTCTCTTCTACTAGTAATCAGGGTATCTGGTCCTATATTGAGATCTTTGATACATTTGGAATTGAATGCCATGTCAAGTGATAGATATAGATCTAGTTTCAGTATTCACATGCAGATATCTAGTCTGGTTAAGACACCATCACTGGTCATGAGGGAAATACAAATGAAAATTACTTTACAATTTAATCTTTCCAGTCAGAATGTCCTGCTGCTGATGTGCAGGGCAGGAAACTCTCTTGGTGGTAGAAAAGCAAATTAGTGCAATCAATATGACAATAGTGTGGTGGTGACGCAGAAAACTCGAAATAGATCTGCCACATAGCCCAGCCACCACTCCTGGACTTAGGTCCAAAGGAGTCAGTTTCCTGTTACTGAGACACACACTCATCCAAGTTCATAGTCCCTCGATTAACAATAGCTAGGACACAGAAACAGCCTAGATGGTCAACAATTGTTTCTCCAAAAACTACTCAACAGTCCTGTGCCCCTGAACTAACTCATAGCTTAATTTTCTGTGTGGGATGCTGACATCCACTTAGAAGTTCCTACAACAGGTTATATATTGAAGTCTCCATGAAGACTTGTAAAGCTACTGAATCTCAGACCCTCCTTCATAGCTTGTAAAATAAAAATACCTCCAAGTGTTATCATCTTCAAAAATTTAGGTGGTGCATAGCAGCTGCCTTGGGAGACCTATAGAGTAGTTCCTGAAGACTGGAGCCTCTCCCAGCAGCCTGAGTGGCATCACTTGTGAGAAATGCGGATTCCCAGCTCCCACCCGAATCTTACTGAGTAAAAATCCAGCTTCAGAAAGCTTCCTGAAGAGCAGGGTGCCTACACAGGCTTGCAAAATGGAGACAATAGCTTCCCCATTTAGGAACAAATGACTTGAAATTAGCAGAAAACTAGAAACAGAGTTGCACATAGAGCTGGAGCTTATATGGAAATGAAGGCTCTTGGCAGGCATTGACATTCTGAATGAAATAGGAGGAAAGAATGTTCCAGTCATCAAAACCATTGGACTGCAGCATATCCAAACCAACTTTCTTCTGGAGAGTGATCTGGGGTTGCTGCAGCCTAGGCAAAGGAGCCAACCCTTCTCACTTCTTGTATCTGACCTTGGGAGAGTGCAAAGTATGATGTGAACAAGCAACTCAGAAGCAGGCTTCACTCCTGGGAGTCTCCACATTTGCTGAGAGAAGCCCAAGACAGGGTTAGCTGAGTGGCCTCAGATAAGTTACTCAACCCCTCTGGGCCTTAGTTCCCTTATTCAAACAATTAGGGTAATAATGATGACCTGCCATTCTCCATGGGATTGTTAGGAGAATCCAGTGTAGCTATTAGCTGTCATTATGGTTTTAAAAGTGAAAAGGCTTAGGCAGGTGTTCAGGATTATTACCTTATTATCATTTCTCCTAATCTAAGCATCTTTTGACATTGTGTTAACACATTCCAGCCTGGAGCACTAAAATGGCTCAGCATGGGAGAATAAAGAAAACAGGTCAGCACTGAAGAGACTGCTTGCTTTGAGCCCAGTGTGGCAGAAGGCAGTCCAGTCGTGGACACTTCTCAGGAATAGCTGTGTGGCACAAGTGTGGTTGAGTGTGTGGACCGCTCCAGATTCATTTCAGAACCAGTATAAAGCAGATAGTTTGTAATCAACAGCTGCAAGGAAAGGCTTGCTTGTAAATATCCATTTAGGAAACTTTAAAATATTGACGTGAATTCTGAGGGTCGGAGCTGGCTATGCGACTTTTTTCAGGACAGAATGGGTGGATGAGGCTGCAGGAGATGCTTGCTGCCATAAAAAAAGATTGTTCTACCAGTAAAAAAAAAAAAATGCTGGTGAGCATTCTTTACCCCTGAAGCAAAGCCTCTCTCTCTCTCTCTCTCTCTCTCTCTCTCTCTCTCTCTCTCTCTCTCTCTCTCTCTCTCTCTCTCTCTCTCTCTCTCTCTCTCTCGAGGAGACTGCTGCTGAGTGCTTTCTCCTGGTTCTTAATCTTCCCCTTGAGCAGGTGCTGGGCACCAGCATTCTGCAGTTGACCAAACCTGCAGTGTTTTATGCAGTCACTTGAGGGTCACACCTGGCTTTTGCGAGCTGTTTAACTGGAGTGTGTTCTGTTAATAGGGCCTGTGGTTAACTTCTGGCATTATTTTCCGGCTGTGCAAAAATCATTCCTTCTGAGAGCAGCTGGTCCTCTACGGGTTTCAAACAGCAGTCTGCTCCATGACAGGCATCAGGTCATGGTGGCCAACTCCAGGACCATCTGGTTCTTTACTTCTTTACACAGGGACCAAGCTAAGTACCCTGGATGCAAAGGAAGTTGGAATAGTCTGTCTGCTTTTCCACTCTGAGCAATATTTGTAAGTGGAGGCTTTGAACATCATTCCGCAATCTTGTTTGACTGGATTGAGTCACTCAGTGGAAATGCTTTTCAATTCCTGATGCATTTATTAAACATCTAGGGTTACAGTAGTCCACGAGGGGATAATGATAATAATGACAGCAGATTCTGCCCAGCTCCCACCATCTCTTCTGGCTCTCTCCAAATAATTTCCATCATACATGTTCAGATGCAACCCAAACTAACAATTCTGATGTTTGAAAAGTAGAACTCTAATTCAAGCCCCTGATTACCCACAAGGCACTATTGCCTGACTAGTTAGAATGATGATTTTGAGACCAAGGCCCACCTTGGTCCTTGCAATGTGTAACTAGGCCTAAGCATGTACCAAAGCCTTGTCTGTGACCCAAGCTGTCCACAGCCCCTTCATCTCTGTCCTCTATGGTTTCTCCCCTGCCTCTCAAGATAGGCCTTCGTCCTACCTGAGTCTGTAGCTCAGGTCTTGGCTTTAACAAGTATCCCTAGATTGTTGGGCCTCCTCACACCAGATACCTTTTAAGGTGGTCAGAGAACTCTGTATATTCTTCTGATACCAGATTTCATCCATCAGCTCAGAGTTTTCAATGCCTGGCCCAGATCAAAGGTCAGCCCAGGCTGTCCTGTCAATACAATAGGTCCCTGTCTCCCATGCCATCAATGGCCACAGTTAATTGTGGACTTGAATAGATGTCTCCCAGATAATCAAATTGGCAATGGCAAATGGTGATGTCTATGACAGCCACAGCAGCCATACTCACTGAGCACTTATCTGCCCTCATAGGGCTGCAAGTGTGGAACACTGGTCAGAACAATTTATTTGAGGACAACTCTTAAATTAGCTTCACTTGATGGAATACAGACTCCTCAGGAAATATTGGCTCATACAGGCATGGATGTAGATGGGACCCAGCACACTCCTGCCACTCCATTGGTTTGTCTCACATAACTCAGTGTTTGCTTCATATGCCACATTATGATCAAGCACTGGCCAATAACACTGTTATCTTTTGTTTGTTTGTTTTTGTCTTTCATGTGATTGTTTATTTATTTACTTTTCCCAAGTTGCCAAATTCAAAAGAAGTAGAGTTCTTCTTTCTTCTTCTTCTTCTTCTTCTTCTTCTTCTTCTTCTTCTTCTTCTTCTTCTTCTTCTTCTTCTTCTTCTTCTTCTTCTTCTTCTTCTTCTTCTTCACCTTCTTCTTCTTCTTCTTCACCTTCATCTTCTTCATCTTCTTCTTCTTCTTCTTCTTCTTCTTCTTCTTCTTCTTCTTCTTCTTCTTCACCTTCATCTTCTTCATCTTCTTCTTCTTCTTCTTCTTCTTCTTCTTCTTCTTCTTCTTCTTCTTCTTCTTCTTCTTCTTCTTCTTCTTCTTCTGCTTCTTCTTCTTCTGCTTCTTCTTCTTCTGCTTCTTCTTCTTCTGCTTCTTCTTCTTCTTCTTCTTCTTCTTCTTCTTCTTCTTCTTCTTCTTTTGTTCTTCTCTTCTTTCTTTCCCTTTTTCCTTCTCTTCCTCTTCTTCTCCTCCCTTCTCACCATCAGTTTTAAATCTACACTTTGTTGAGTTCAAGGTCAGGACATGCATCAATTTGTTTGGTCTTTATCATCTACTGTTGTGTGCTAACATTCAGCCTGAAGCTACACACAGCTCCCACCAAATCTGACATCCAAACCTACACACGTGTTACTGCTTCAGTGGTTTTAATTCCCTGTTGTATAACTCACTACATCAAAGATCTCCCATTGAAGTACAGAAATTTAAGACACAAATATGCTAATCAGTTCCTTGGCAGCTATTTCTAGTTGCTGAGGGAAAAACAAAACAAAACAAAACAAAACAAAACAGAAAGCCAAACAAACCTCATGCCAAGAGAAGAAAAGGTATAAATTCCCATGATAATTAAGATTCTCTAAATTCCATTTCTTTGGCTATATTCTCTGCTATACCAATAAACCATGGCAGGTTGCCCCTCGTGTTACTAATCTCCCCAATGGGAGACTTATTGAAGACAGTTATTCTAGTGTAATTAACAAGACTCTACTCTATCAGTGTAGAAGACACAGTGTGCCTTCGAATCAGTGGTTCTCAACCTGAGAGTCTTGACTATTTTGGGGCCCCATATCAGATATTTTGTATATCAGATATTTAGGTTGTGAGACATAAAGCAAAATTACAGTTAAGAAGTAACAACAAAAATAATTTATGATTCAGGGGCCACCAGACACGAGGAACTGTATTAAAGGGTACCAACATTAGGGAGGCTAAGAACCACTGCTATAAACTATTAATCTCAAACTGTCCTAGACCTTCACAACCTGGTCCACCAAAAGTGCCTCTGTTTCAGAGTCTCCTGTATCCCATAAGCTTTCCTCTGGCTTGCCTGTAAGAGCAACAAGCCTAGAGCCTCACATCCGGGTTGAGTAGGAAAGGGGCAGATCAACTTTTTAAAACCTCAGACACCACAGGAGACAATGTAAACAGGGGTGATAACGGTGGACACCTGTTTGTTTGTTTGTTTGTTTTCTAGAGAGAAACATTGTATCTTACAAACACTAAAACCAAAAATCTTGTCACAAGGCAAGATTTTGCACAACAGCAAAATAAAGCAAGTGAGACCAAACTTCCCTACCCAGGGGACTCACAGAAGTATCTGCCCCACCCCAGAGCCCTCTATGATGACCGAAGAGTTGTCTGTGTGACAATCTTGCTCACCAAAACCTGATGTGAACAAGAGCCTTCTCCCTTAAAGCTGTGATCATCTACTGATTCTTTCCTTCTGCGTGCTGCCTGAATCCTAAGTTGGCCATAAAGAGTTTGCCTTTTATAGATCTTGTCTTTTAGACCAAACCCAGACTCCTGTGGTTGTGGTTTGCTAGCATTCCTTCAGAAGAGCCTCATCTTCATTTCTACTTGTCACCCTTTCCCCCGCCCCCATCACCCTCTGAGAGCCCTTACAACTTGGCTATGAAAACAAAGCTAAATGCAGAGACTAGGGTAGAACCTTTGTTCATTTGGCTCTCCTTTTCCCCATATTTTCTAGTCTTTATTTTTTTCCCGTTACCTAATGCATTGGCCTTTATTCCTTTTAACAGTAATTCTGTTTGTGCCTACAAATGATCCATGCTCTGAGTGTCAATTTTTGTTGGAGCTCTTCCTGCACTGAGCAATGGCTAAGTGAAGAAGGTTTAAATGGAGGGAGGCTATGGATGGGTGGAAGACATGTTGGCTGACACCTCTTCTTCCTCTTTTACATCAAAACCCTTTGGACCAGTCTACCAGATTGACTTCTGATAATTTTTTTAATTTAGTTTATTTTGTTTTGAGATGTTTTGTTTGTTGTTGTGGCTTGTCTTGGTTTTTGTTTGTTTATTTGTTTTGTTCTGGTTTTGGTGGTAGTATTGGTAGATAAGGGAAGCTTGTGAGTTATTAGAATTTCTTAGAAGGTAGGGCAGTTGTCATGGCTAGGAAAGACTGGGCCTACCTTGCCACTGGCCCTTGAAACAATCTTCTCTCCTGCAAAACTAGAGCTAAAACAGACAAAAACATGAAAAGAGCTAAGAGTTTAGCAGATATTTTCAACCCCAAATACTTGTGCCTGTGGGTTCTGTGAGTAACTGTACCATCTCCGGCATGTTCTTTGCCATAAGGCCCTCCCTGTCCCCACTCCCAAGGCTAGTGCTAGATCTGGTTTCATGCAGAGGTGACTTTGGTGTATGTCTGTCTCCTTCTAGGGCACTGGACTGCTCTTTCCTGGGTTGTCTGGCCCAACCTGTTTACATAGCTTGAGAAGTAAAAAAGGCTGAGCCAGCCAGGAAGCTACATGGGATAATACCAGGGTTCCCAAATCCCAGAGCATCAAAAGAGTATCCTGATGGGCTGGACCATAGTTTTGGTTGGCAAGAATATTTGATCCAGAATTGAAAGAAAGCAGCACCGTTAAGTGTGAAGCCACTCTGCCCCTAATCTACAAGCAGTGGTTAAAGGGCCTTTGTACATCATCTAACTCTGAAGATTAGGATAGCATGACAGCTTTTAATTTGATATTGCTTTATAGAGGTTATAGAAGGGTGGTAGGTGTGGGATTAAGGAGCATAAATCAATCATTGAGTGAATAAGAACATAAATCAGTCATTAGGGTAGAGGGGAGCCATGTATACCCTCATTTTGTCCCTACAGAAACAGATTACCTGCAGCAACATGCTTTCTGTTGGAATTTGCTTTATGTGAAACTTTGGAATTATTAGGTGGAATTCACAGTAATCCACCTCCCTCAGCCTCCTGAGTGCTGGGATAACAGACATGTACCACCACGGGTGAGGCTCCAAAGAGATGGAACGTCTGGCCTCTCCTTGGCTCAACATCGCTTTACCACTGTGATCCAACCTCACCCTAACTGAAACATCACCTACTCTCTTGAACTAAATAAAGATGCAATGAAAGCAATACAGTCCAGCTGGGTCCTGTGTAGGTTCTGCTACTCTATAACAAGTCACCACAGATGCAGTGGCTTCAAGTGGGAAGCATGGCTCTGTGATCTGTCTGCTTATTGGCTCTCACAGGGACTAGGCAGCCTAGGACAGCTTCCATCACAGATATGATGAACAGTATAGTGAATAGGATACCAAAGGGCAAAGTTTTTTAATTATCCCTGAAGAATAATTATCCCCTGGAAACCAGTAAGTGCTGGCTTCTTACTGTGAGCTCTTGGGAACCTTGTTTATCTATTCCTTTGATATTGATATTAATCTACTTTATAGATGGAAAGGCAGGAGTGTACAGGCAAGCCTATAGCTAACTAGATAAAAGACTCCTGCTCTTGCCATTGTCCTAGCTTGACTCATTCAAACAGCCCCACATTAGCTGTTTGTTTCCATCAGAGCTTTTAGAAGGCATCAAATCCATGTTATGACCAGTATCCCAAACCATCCATCCTATATCCCAAACAAAACTCCTTTCTCAGCTGACTGGGGCTCCTGCTGTCTTCATAGGTACTCTGCATTTCCAGAGCCACCAACTCCCAGAAGCCATTGCAGCTAGCACATTAAAGCGACCACTGAGGGCCTCGCAAAGAGTACACACAGATGATGCAGAAGCAAATTGCCTCTCTTGAGCTTGTGTAGTTAAAGCTCAGCTGCTTTTCTGGGAAACACCTTTGCACACACATCACAACCATGAAGTTGTTCTCACTCTGTGGTACCTTCTCTCTCCCTCCCTCCATTTCTTCTCTCCCCCTTCTCCTTTCCTCTCTTATACCCCACCCCTTTCTCTTCATCAGTGTCACTATAGATACTCACATCCTTATTTGTTTGTTTGTTAATTGTTCAACATTTTCTCTATTGAAAATACTTAGGGAAGATCAAGGGTTCAATGACGGGGCTGGTGTAAAACACTCCCCAAGCCGGGAAGATGCTTTCCACCTGCACCCCAGCTTTGACTTTAGCGCGTGCTTGGCAGCAAGTTGCAAGACCAGGAGTTCACAATCAGAAGCACATCTCATTTTAATAATCTGCCACCATTTCAATAGCTTTGGGCTTTCAAACGTCACCTCTAGTTATAGGGAACGGAGATCAACTTGCAAGCCCTCTCCCTTCCCACTCAGCAGAAAGAACAACGGACAACTGGTGATAATTGTCCAAAGGAAACAGCCGATAAATACGAGCTGCTCCAAGGTGCAAGTCAGCAAATCTGAGCTCATCAGCTTCACAGCATGGATTTTATTTTATTCCAAATCAGATACTCATTAATTTGGACTGTTCTTTGCATTATCATTGTATTTACACAGGAGAAATGCAAGACACATTTCGTGGCCAGCAACTGGAGCTGCTCTCTAGGGCTGCTCACTTGTAGGCATTTCCTTCTGTGGCCTCCCGAAACTCCATGCTAATAGAAAACACCCAGGCCAGATGCTCAGTGGTAACAAGTTAAAATGGCACAGGAAAGGAAACAGTTTTCTTTGATTTTTTAAGAACAGAACAAAAGGGCACATGGGCGATGGGCAAAAAGAGAAAAGTCCAATCTGCTGTGACTGTCAGAACCAAACCATGCAAAATACGTCACTGTGTTACTACATCACTTAAAGGGGCTCAGCTCCTATGAAGGTTTCTGGAAAAGTCATTCAAGCCCATTTTGAGATAGGTTGTCAGCCTCCTAGTTGATCAACCCACAGAGGTTCTTGCCATATACAGCTTTGTGTTCTCAACTGGTACCCTGAACATCAGCTATCCTAAGTATGATGCCAAGAAACATTTGCCTTACGAGTAATGTATCTTTATAGATATTAATAAAACTTCACTTTGTTTTTAATTTACACTTGACACTATCTTCAGGCTGAAGAACAAAACACAAACTAGTTTCCTACCACCAACATCACCATATATCCATCTAAGCCCTGTTGTGATGTGGGCAGCTAATCAAGTTGGCCCACCCACCAGAGCCGCAGTTCATTTCCTTCTTCAAGGTTCTTCTTGGCTATGTAGAAATTTTGGCACACTCCTGATTGTCACCTCCAGTCATTCTCAACTCAAGAGAGAGTTTCCCATGTTCAAGGCCCTAATGTGACATTCCGATGAAGGTGACAGGAAGTCAGGTACCACACCCTGTGTTTGGTTTTAAAATGCTAGATTATTTTTTGTTTAGTTTTGTATTGTTCTATTTTGGCTTATGCTTGCTCATTTATTTTCAAAACAAGAGACACTCAAGGCTGGTGTCTGTGTTAGCTTTCTGTTACTATCATAAACGACCTGAGCTCAATCAACTTATAAGACAGGTTTTGGCTTACAGTTTTAGAGATGTCAGTCTGTGGTCACTGGTCAGCATAACACAGCATGACCAAAGTTGTGGCAAAAAAAGAAAATTTACCTCCTAGTAGTTGGGAAGTAAAGAGAAAAGCAGAAAGTGTGCTCTAAAGATGAAATCCCGGTGATCTATTTGGGTTCTCGAAGCCCCACCCTTAGAAGTCCCACCACCTCCCAATAACATCACAGCCTAAGTGCCAAACCTTCTACTTGGAGGCATCGTGGAGCTATTCAAGATCTAAACTGTCAGTGTCTGAGCTTGGTGGTGACTACATTTGATGGCTTGAATTTTTCTGGGGGATTGTGAAGAGGAAAGCAGACCCAGAAACTTCTGGCAACTCTGATCATAAAAAATAAAAAAAATCTTCTAACCTTCCAAGCACCAATTACCCACCCTCCAGGAGACTAGTGTTTTCAGGGCTTTGAATCACCTCTCTTAATCTTGTTATATTTTTATAGCATTTTCCAGTTCATGAAATGCTAAACGTAATTATCTCATGTTACTCTGACATCAATTTCATGAGCTTGTTATTATTAGCATCTTTCCAGATGAGGAAACTTATTTAAAATCATTGCCCTTTTCAATGAGTGATTTTTTTTCTCACAGCAGTGTGACCTCCCCAGAGACATTTTTGATCATTGCTTAGCTGGTTCCTCTTCTTGTGACCTCAAGGTGTCCTCCTCCTTCCTGTCCTTGGCAATAGGCCTTCCTGAGAAATGAGCTCTCTGTCTCTCTGTCTCTCTGTCCTTCTGTCTCTCTCTCTCTCTCTCTCTCTCTCTCTCTCCCTGTGTGTGTGTGTGTGTGTGTGTGAGAGAGAGAGAGAGAGAGAGAGAGAGAGAGAGAGAGAGAGAGAGAGAGACTTCAATCCAATCAGAGAAATTCTTCTACAATAGAAAAAAATTAATGTCTGACAAAAAGAGAAATAAAAAGAAGAGGAGAAGAGATGTCTCCAGAATTGAGTGTTTTGGAGAACACTCCATGTACAGATGGTATTTAATGTTCTCTAAACAACAAATGCTGGTGTTCATGCCTGGCTTCTTGTTGCTATTCCCTGGTCACTTTGAACTGACTTATCAAATTGAGTGGATTCCTTGATACATATGTTGGTATTTTAAGTCCTGGTGGGAACAAGGCCTCCCATTTGTTTTGAGTTTCGCTCTTAAGAAATGTTTATAAAAATCTTACTTAGAGCAGGGTCTCAGTCAGAACCCGCTATGACTTTGGTCTTCACCCAGTCCAGGGAATGATGCCAAGCCCCAGGTTTCTTATTAAGAATGACGCCAACTGGCCCCATTCTCTATAGGGAAATTGCTTTAGATTTGCAGAAATGCCATAAAGCAAGCTGCCGGTAATTAGTGTTCTAGAAGCTGAGACATAGAATACAAAGCACCCAACACAACAACAACAAAATCCTTCCTCACGGGAATCTGGCATCAAGTGAAAATATGTCACTAGTTTACAGGTTGAGGAAGGTCTCAGATTGTTAGTGAGGATAAGATTCCAGGAGAACAGCTGAGAACCAAGCATGGCCAACAGCTTCTTGCATTTTCTCTTTGTTTTTGAATTCCGGGTTTTGTTTTGTCTGTCTATGTGTTTGTTATTGTTGATGTTTTTGTTGGTGGTGGTGGTGGTAGTGGTTTTAACTTGGTTTTGGGGGGTTGTTTGGTTGGTGTTTGGTTTGATTTGGTTTGGTTTGGTTAGTTTGGTTTGGTTTGGTTGATTTGGTTTGGTTGGATTGGTTTGGATTGGTTTGGTATAGTTTGGTTTTGAGACAGGGTCCCACTGTGTAACTCAGAGCAGCTTCACATTAACTATGAAAACTAGGTGGCTTTGAATTCACATTCTTACCTCAGCCTCCATCCACACCCCACCCCTGACTGTTTGGATCATAGATGTGTACCATTATACCCGGCTCTAAGTACTGCACTGTCTCTCTTCCACAGAGACACAGAGGTCTTCATTTGCAGAGACTTCTTCATCCACAAGCACTGACTTGGATTGGTCCCGCTAGAAAAAGAAACAGAAAGGACAAACTTTGTCCAACCACAGACAGCAGATGCCTGCTGCCTGGCAGTTCTGAAGCATGTCCTCCTTGTGAGAAAAGTACTCGATCTCTGAAGGTTTCAATATCATCTGACTTCAAAGATGGGGGTTGAGCTGAGGGATGGCTGTGATCCCATCTTTCTGCAAGTCTACAGGTTAGCCCTGGGAGGAGTCCTGATGAGGTCCAGGACCAACTGTGCTTTCTCTCCTCCTGCTTAGGGTCATGGTCAAAGATCACACCCCTGAGACTCGGCAATCATCTCCCAAGTGATGTTGATTCTGAGGATGACCCGGTACACATCTGTCCTTACACATCTGTCCTTACCACAGGGAAATCACTCCGGTGCACAGGTCATTGGAAGCATCTCAAACCACAAAGAGCACTTTGTCATCAACACTTGTCCCTGGGCCATCTGGGCCTGCCTGTCTTTGCTGTTTTCAGCTTGGTGTCACAGGACTGATATTCTTATGAGGCTCTGCAGTGCCGGGGTGGAGCATGACAAAACAAAGCGAAACAACAACCAAAAAAACACCACAGAAAGATTAAGGCCCAGTATTCCTGTATTTTAGCTTCAATCCAGCACTAAGAACCTGGAAATTTGGGCCTCTGTCTTCATAGACAAGGGGATGCCATCTATATCCTTTAACATATAAAAGCTTACCTGAGACATAATAAGAATAAAAACAGAATTGTTCAGGTTCAGGTGAGGAGAGACCACCCCATTTGCTTCTCCCTCTTCTTTGATTATTATCCCACCCTGAACTAGGGGAGAGCAGAGGTCTCTCCCCAGCATTGCCTATCTGAGAATACTTTCTTCTGTCCCAGGCTGAGTCTAGAGGCAAGGTTAGGTTCTTCTATTACACCCATCCAACAACCCACTCAAATTGCTAAACCTTAGACTTTTAATATTTCTGAGACCCCATTAAAGAAAACAGAGCAGTGCGTACGAACCCGGTGTGGGCTAATAATCAAAAGTATGAGAACGACCACCATAAAGTGTGCTTGAGTTCTCTTTGAAAGACTTGTATCTCAACAGGGCGAGAGTGGGGTAAAACATTAAGGGTCACTCTTATTAAAAAAATCTCTTCCTTAAAGAGACAACTTTCCTGGTGCAGTGGATGCTGTGTTGTGCAGTTCAGACAAAGAGCAGGAGACTGAGTGTAGAAGTCTCATAAGCAACAGGAAGATGTTGGGCCTTTAGAAGGGATGGCCCCATCTGCTGGTCACCCAGCCCCTCATATATCTCCTGGGCTCATGCTAATTCTTTTGAAGGTGGTGGAGGTTCTTTGCATGGAAGATATATGCAGCTCAAGGCAGGAAGTGAGACCCTAATTATCCACTGCTGCCAACCTTTCAGGGCCCATTATAAGAGAAACGTCTGCATCAGGCCTTCAGAGCCCTATATCCCAGCTCCAGGGAGTTTGAGAAAGCAACAAGGAGCGATTCCTGGAGCCTGATTTATCAGGGATGATTAGAAGAGTTACATCTATAGTCTGTGGAACAGTGACAGAAAGGGAATGGGCTAATGGTTGAAAAAGGGCAGAAGAAAGGGAGAAGATTTATGTGCCCTTATATGAGGATGAGCAATCAGAGACAAATGAAGGAATGAAGACAGGAAAGAGAGTTTGGCTCGAATACCAGGGAATCTTCCCACTTTGGGAGGTTTATTAGACAGATGGGCAAATCTTCTAAATGAAGCTCCATCCCTACCCAAGGAGAAGAGTGGGCCTACATAAAAACAGTGCCATGGCTGTTTTTCTCTATCACTCTGGGACCCGTTGTGTTACCTGGCTTGGCTTTCCATCTTTCTCTCAAAGGGAGTCCTTAAAAGTCAGAATCAACCTTTTCCCTAGATCACCACAGGACTCTGGGAGGACTTTAAAGGGCATGGAGAAATGCCAGAAGGATGTTTCAAAGGCCCATGGGAGTCCTGCCAGCATATGAAAATTTTCAGTGAACTTCATTGATTTGAAATCCCCTTCAGGTAGAGCAGGGCCTTCCCACCTGCTGCAGACATCCCACCCCAGGAGCCACTGTAAGGCTAGCTCTGGGTTAACCTCAGCAACTAGCTCCCCCTGTCCTGCTATTCCTTCTTCCTCCAGGCTTCCACACTGCTAATGAGAGTCAGGTTGCTCAAGAACCTTCCACAGAGGCTCCCGGGCGCAACCTGGAAGTAGTGAGAGGCTCACAGTGGAGAAGATATTTTACACAAGACAGTGTAAGGAAGAAGAGAACTATACCCTCAGTAGGACATGGCCAGTGTTTTTTTTGAATCAGAATATCTGTGATTTCCTGCACAGATTCCAGTGAGAGTCTATGATTCTAATAAATTCCACGAACATTTCCGTGTAGAAGGAGGGCATGGAGGTTAATATTATCAGCTTCACCTCTGGGAATGAGGTTAGCTGAGGTAAATGCTGACATTCTGTGGCTGGAGTCCTGCACTGGATAAAATGGGGTCAGGACAAGTGGCAGCATTCATTCTTCCCCACTTCTGACCGTGGATATGGACTAACCAAATGCGCCATGCTCCTGCCTCTGACTCCCTCACATCCCTCAAGTTGCAACTGAACGGGAACTCTTTCTCTCTCAGATTGTTTTCTCTCAGGTTGTGTCACGGCAGGAGAGCTGCACGTGGGGTCATCAGCGAACCTCATGGTGGCTTCAGCCTGCACCCTCCCAGCTGTACGTGGTCTCAATAGGAGGTGAAAAGTTGACAGAGATGGGACTCCAGTGATGCATCTGCCTGGATCAGTGATGCTCTGTAAGCAAACCCTCCTCTGTGCTCTCATCAGTAAACCCAGTCAACGTATTAGTACACCAAGTTGGACCTGAGTGCAATTGTTTCTTTGGTCTGCCATCCTGGGTCAAACAGGATCAAACAGGTGTTATCTATGCGTTATCCTGGGAAAAGTCATGCAGCAGATAAAAAATGATATGTATACACACACACATATACATACATACATACATACATACATACATACATACATACATACATATATACACATACATATGCATGTATATATAACCATTTGTTGGTTATGGAAGAACAAAATAAACAAAAGAAAGAGTCACTCTATCCCCTGCTCAACAGCCTTAAGGTCTTGAGCCTTTGGCCTGGGCACTTAAAAGAGCAGATATGTACTCACAGGTATGTGTAAGTGATATCTCCTTCCTCGCTCAGCCCTTCCATGCTGGCCGCCAGACCACCACACTCAAATCTTTACATTTGTAGAGGCTTGCTCTGATATTTACTGTTCCCACTGGCTTTCTCTGCTGAAGAAAGCTGGCAAGATGAAGCTTTCGATCCCCCACCATGTTGGTATTTCCTCTCTGGTGTCCCCCATACAGGCTGAGGTACAACACACAGGGCAAGCCAGGCACCTAGGAGGTGATGGTTAACCCCGGAGATACCTCGCCCAGGCTGCAAGCCTTTCTTCCCAGCGGCAGCCTCCATTCCAGGACTCCTCTGATGCTATTCCCTGCGGTGCAGACACTACACCTCCAATCAAGTATTGCACCGTGTTCAGAAACAAAAACGACGTTACAAAAGACAACCGTGAGCATTACGACAACACTTCGGGACTCTCTATATTACTTGTGAGTGCTGAGGGATTTTTATTTGTTTTTGTTTGTTTCCTTGCTCTGTCTTGTTTGAAGCATGTTTTAAGTTGGGCCACTTTTATGGCCCTCTCCCACCCCCCTACCCCCGCACAAAATTCTTTAGTAACCCATTATGGGTTAGTGAATTCCCAAACCGTTCAAAAATACTTTAAAGTTCTTTTGGGACATAGCCAGATACTTAATATTGTATTACATTTTATAGTTGTCACTTAATCAAGCTATTTAATATTATAGTACATTTTAAAACTGTCATTTAATCACATTTTCTTGACCCTTTTATGGGAATTAAAGATCACTGTAGATAAAAAATGGCATGCTTTAGTTTAAATAGATTCAGTATGTCCAGTTTGACAGTTACTTCTGAGACATTAAAAGAATTTTCTGTGATTAATGTGACCCACACACGTTAAATGGTGTAATGTTCCCTTTCTCCAGCCATTAGCGGAAGCGGCATCAGACAGAAGGAGCCGGAATGTGGCCGACTATATGTAAAGCCGGGCGATGGGGGTGTTCGGAGAAGAGGCTAAAGATAATATAGAGCCAGCTTAGCTAAGATAAAAGGGAGATTTCCCCTGATTTAATATTTGCTTTCTCTGGGCATCTGAAGAGTAAAGGCAAAGAAATGGGGAGGTTAGACCTTGGTAATGGAGTAGGTGCCAGTGCAGCAGCATCATATTCTATGGGGAGCACTCTGCACAAGGGAGGGGCTGCATCTCTGGCAAGCAAGTGCAGTTATTTGGTGCTTATTATAAATGATTGATGAGCATTGCTTCTAAATTTAGAAAAGCTCTCTAAATGGACATTTACTCACAGGGGGGAAAAAAGCTTCCCTGAAAGGTTGATCCCTGGCAGGGCTTTGTTTATGGTGCAGCGATAGCTCTGTGCAATTAATCCAGAATTGCGTCACTGAAAGATTTTATATTCTTAAGTGTTCACTCATGTAATTAAAGTAAATTATGTCCTTCTCCAAACATGTTTCGAAGAATCATTCTGGCTTTAGAAAATCTTGGTCCCTAAATCCTACTTGTTTGTTTAATTAATCTGAGAATAACTGTTCCTTCCGTCTCCTAATCACGGATCAGATCGGTTCCATGCTAGCAGCTGTGAATGAAAGCTCGTCCCAGTGTGTTTTTCTTGATTGTTTAATAAGAGTTGAATAATACCCTATTTAATCCATCAAGTAGGACATTACAATAACATTGATCTTTTGTTTGACAGCAAATTTGTTTGATAACAGAATAGGATATAATGTAACCAAATCAGTGTCAGAAATGCATTTCAGAGAATCCAATTAAAAACATTCATACACATGCCAGGCACTGAGCAGTGCACGAAGAAACCAAGAACAGCAAGACACACAGGGGACAAGAGCAGGGAAGAGACAGCCTAGCCTTGCCAGACACACCAACCTCAGCCAGAAAATGCAGACTTCACAAACAGGCTCTATGCCCTAGGAAAGTTGTCATTTGGGCGGCTGAGGTCAACCTTCTCTTAGGTCAGAATGGATGGCTCAGTGACCCCTAGATGGACGCCCATTGTGTTCTTTTGTTGGCTCAAATGCTGTATTTCTTGAGGTCAGTAGTGCCAAATCCTGCTGTTACTTAGCCCCTCGACTCTTCCTCTCCAGCTACTGCATAGCAAGAGGATGCCATGTTCATATCCTTACACCTTGGCCTCATCTCAAACCTGTAGATGAGACCCTTTCTTTTCAGCATCTATGGAGAGGAACAGGAGCTAGTTTACCAGTATCTTAGAAGACCTGGATTTTATGGAAGAGGACAAGTGTCAGCCCTGGTGTATGTTTATACAAGTCTGAATGTTTCACACCAGTACCTTCTCCTTTCTGTCAGAGGTGTAACAAAGAAAAAGAGTGTTGCAAAGAGGGAGAAAGAATAGCCACAAACCAAAAACCCTCACAATGCTCGAGTTTGAGTGCTATATCTTGTTCTCTCTCTCTCTCTCTCTCTCTCTCTCTCTCTCTCTCTCTGTGTGTGTGTGTGTGTGTGTGTGTGTGTGTGTGTATGTGACACACACATATAAATCTTGGGGAAAGAATCGCTGAGATCAACCAGTTGTATGCAAAGTAGGGTAATTGCTTAAATAAATTGATCTTTCTTTGTCTAAAATGATATATGCGCCAGTGTTGCTGTGTTAGCGCGCTCTCTCAGAGAGAAGGAGGCAGCAGAGTCCCAGGAACAGCTCGGCGCAGTGCGGACACTCTGCTCCTGACATGCTGGTGGTGGAAATGTTGCCATCTTTGGATGAAGGCAGAAGGAAAAACAAAACAACAAGGAAGTCAGTTCAATCTTCTGATGAAGTATAGAAATCCAGGAAGGAACACACTTGACATTATCAAATGTCTCCAATCAACCCCAATTCTGCCTGTGTCAAAGGGTCTCTGCCAATCTGGTGTGCAAGTAAAACTTAATTATTGTTATACTATTTGAAACTATTTGTACTGGTCATGTTAGTGCAGGGGGAACTCTGTGAGTTCAAAGCCAGCCTACTCAATATAGTAGGTATCAAAGCTGCCATGACTGCGTAGTGAGATCCTGTCTATTAAAAAAAAAAAAAAAAAAAAAAAAGCACACATGCGTGCGCGCACTCGCACACACACACACACACACAGACACACACACGTGATTTTAAAGCCATCTTCAGGGAAGGGAAGCACAATAGCCCCGGCACTCACATACATCTTCACGCCCACAGCCTCTGGCAGGTACTTCAGGCCTCCTGGGTCAATGGCGAAGCTGTTTTGTTTCCAACATCTACCAGTGTTTACCTGCCAATCATTCCCAACTTCCGGTATCGGTCCCCTCCCTGGCGTCCCATTTCCTGTCTTCTTCATTGTTCTTCTGTACTCCAGTTAACCTCCTTCCTACTAACGAACTCCTTTGTAATTTCTCACCAAATCTTCCATCATATTCTTTTGTGACTTATGTTATTTTTTTTCTGATAGGTCCTTTTTAAAAACTCTTGAAAATTATTAATACCCCTGTCCTTTCTGGCAGGGTACCACAAAACATTCTATTGCATTTCTGATCTGAAACAGTCATCTTTTGACCCAGAAGTATTGGCAAATTACAGACCCCAAGCCAATCTGTTGTGGAGATATTGAGAGCAAGTGGTAGCATCTTTCAAGTACTTAACCAGGGAGTCGTAATCTTTATGACCAATAGCATTTAGTTTTGCAGTGTGTGGCTAACTGAGGGCGCCTTGAAACTGGTCAGGGACTTTGTCTGAAGCCCCCTCCCAGGTGTCACACCCCCCCCTTTTCACTGGTCTTCCCAGAGGAGCAGGGGTAGTTCCACAGGTCACTCTAGCTTCCTGACCAGCTGCCAGACAGTAAAGCATGGGAACTGGGGTGGTCGATCCAAAGGCATCAGCTTGTCACTCTTGATGACCATTCATCTGCAACAGAAATAGCCCATGGTGCCTCAGAGATCAATGTGGAGACCACCACTCTTCAACATTATTGCCACTAATTATTAAGATGAATGTGGTGATTAATGGGAGCGGGTGCTTTTTCACTCTATGCAAATGGTGAGCTCATGCATATACATGGTGGGGGGGCTTACCAACCTGGTGCCCGGAACATTACGGCTCAGCCCCCTTATTCAGCTGTCACTGTGACCCAGGTGCAACAACTTACAGTGATTTAAAAAAGAAATGCTAAAAATGAATTGTTGATCAGCAGCCTCAGGCAGCTTTTTGGAAATTCCCTTCTACGAGGGCTGTGCTTTGATTAGGGAAAGCTCAATCAAGGCAATAACCAGGGTTATTAAGGATGCTGCATTAGCTTCTGGTCCTCTGAGTTACCGTTTTTTTTTTTTTTTCCTGAAGGAAGGTGCTGGTGAGGGAAAGGCAAAGCCGACTCCTTCTGTGATGTGAGCAGACCACTCAAACTTGGAGTTTTAACTTGGAAAAATAAGTGGGGGTCAATTAAAGCACCAGCAAGCTCTTCTCCATTGGTTTCTTTTCTTGTTGCTATGACAACACACTCAACAACAGGGCATTAAGGGAGGAAGAACTTATTTTGGCTCACAGTTTGAAAGGGTGTGGCAGGAGAGGCCTGGTGGTTCCAGAAACTCTAAGCAGCTGGTCAGATCCTGTTTGCACCTAGGAAGCAGAGTGGGAGACAGGTGCCTGTGCCCCACTTACTTTTTTGTATTTAGTCTGGAGCCCCTGATTAAGTGAGGTGATGCTATCCACATTCAGGGTAGGTTTTCCAAGCTCAGTTCAATCTCTCTGGAAATACCTTCACTCACAGGCCCAGAAAATTGCCTTCTAGGTTCCTCTAAGTACTGTCAAGATGATCAACAATAACCATCACAAGCACCCTCCTTTCTACAAACATCACTTTTAAACACCACCTTCTAACCATTGTTTCTAAAGCTCAAGCCATTTCCTAATGCCAGATGCATTTAAAGCGTCTCTAAATGTCACCGAAGTCTCAACAGTTCCAGAACAAAGCCAGAGTTCAGAACCTCTTCAGAGGTTTGGGTATTTCCTACAGTAAGCTTCTGTAAAATCAAGTCAAAGAGTTTCTTTTTCTAATATGCAACAATACAGAATACACATTCTTATCCCAAAAGGCAAGAGTGGGAATCAGAAGAAAGCCTGAGTGAACAAAAGCAAGACCCAGTAGAGCAAACACCACACCCCAAAGCACCTTGTTGGGCATTTTGGGGCTTGTGATGGAAAAAAATTGGGCTTCAAAATGTTTAGGAATCCCCACCCAGCCAGTTCTGCTTCCGACAGTACACAAAGGTTCTCTTAAGCTGGCTCTACTCTACGACTAAAGCTTTCTTCTGTGAACATCCCTTAGTCCTGGCATCTCCAACACCCCGAGCTCTTCCTTTCAGCTTCAGGTTTTCCTTCTCAGGAACTCCTTTCAATGGCTCCAACCTTGCTGCGTGGCCCAGCCTCGGTGGCTTTCTGGAAACTTTATGTAAGCGTCCACAATCATTCTCCAGCTCTTGTACTTTGCATGTCTGCAAACACGTGATGTCACTGCCTAATTATGCTGCCAGCCTGAGATGTAGTCAGTTCCCATCTACAGTATTTATTGTGGTTTCTGTAAACCTCGGTGGACAAATCAAGAACAGCATTCATTTGTTTCTACAGTTGTTTTCCAGTGAGGGGATCCTCCAGTGGCGGTCCAGAGGAGTCGCTCTCCCTTCAAATACATTTGCACTTTGATAATCTAGAGCCTGTTGTTTGTGGATTCTTATTCTTCAGGGAGCTTTCATACTGCCCCACTGCAAGATTACTTCTTAAATTACACTAGTGTCCTTAAAAAACTTTGGCTGCTTTCTCTTGTCAGCAATTTTTTTCTGCTTATCTTTGGATGTGTATGTAATTTGTATGCATGTTTGTGTGTACAAGTGTGGTATGTATTCTGTGTGTGTGTCTGTGTGTGCCTGCATGTGTGTCTTTCTGTGTGTCTCTGTGTGTTTACATGTATGTGTGTGTCTGTGTTTGTGTATCTACTTGTGTGTATGTGTGTCTGCATGTGAACCTGCATGTGTTGCACGAGTGTGTGTGTGTGTGTGTGTGTGTGTGTGTTTGTGTATGTCAGGTAAACCTCAGGTATCAACCTTCACTTTCTTTCTTGTTTAAGACAGTCTCTTTTTTGCTGCAGCACAAGCCATGCTATCTGACCTATAAGCTTCTGGGGCTTCTCCTGTCCCCACCTCTCCTCTCCCAGGGGGTCATGGTGGTCACAGACATGCACCACCAAGGATTCACACTCGGACCCTCACAATTGTGTGGCAAGTGCTCAGCACACTGAGCCATCTTGGCAGCATCCACTGTCGGAAACCTTAAACTCACGTCTGCGACTTCTTACCGAGCCTCACATGTTTTTATGTCTGTCTGTTCATTGTCTGTGCTCGCTCCCCAGAAACCTGGAAAAAATTGGGGTGTCAGAGCCATGACACAATCTGAAAGCTTAGCTGTGTAGGAAATCCCTCTGTCAAACAAATTAGCCTGCGACCTTTGAACTCAGCCTCTCTTAAATTCTCAGTATGTGTGCAGAATGTGCCTAGATTCTTTGCTAGAATGTATTTCTAGTGAACGTCCTCGGAGTCCTTGTTCCCCACTGAAAACTCAGGAACCAGCCTCCACTGTTTTTCAGTCTCTAGTCCTCTTAGTTTTTACCAGGACAGCCCATTAGACTGTACTCTCTGCATTCTAGAGCTTCGCTAACCCACAGCTCCAAACTGTCGGCATTCCTCCTTCTCAAAGACTTTGCATAGAGAAATCATACTCTGTTTAATATACATCCCTGCCTAAGACTTCCTCTTTCTATCTACCCACTCCCTTTCTATCTACCCAACTCCCTTTCTATCTACCCAACTCCCTTTCTATCTACCCAACTCCCTTTCTATCTACCCAACTCCCTTTCTATCTACCCAACTCCCTTGAAGTTGACTGACTCTATATGGGTTGTGGGCACACATTTTCCTCTTGCCTGATGTCATCTGAAATGCCAGTATGACAGGTGGCCAAATTATCCACTTTAGACTGGTTGTCCTGTTTATACCCTGTGGCCAATGACCTGGCCAGCGCCACTCTCGAGAATGGACTTTCTAGAAAACTAAGCCACTGCTACAAGAAATAAACAAAAAGCCATGTTTATTTCTTTCTGTAACTGCAATCTGACATTTCCGGGTCCTTGTCTATGATCCTGGGTTTGGTAATATTGTCATTTTCCTTTGGAGGAATACATTTGAGATTAGGTAGCGGTATCCAAGAGGTTGTGAGAAGCATGGGGTCATGACCAATCAGAATTGAGCCTCAGCCCTTCTTGCCTACGGAGAAGCCTTCAGTAATCTCACTTGTTAGATGGAGAACAACTGTGTAGACTTCTGGAGTTACTCTGAAGACCAAGCTAAATAAAGTAGGTTAAGTCCCTGACACATGGATCTTCAGATGAATGAAAGACAAATGAGTCTGTCTGTTAGCACTGGCAAGCGTAAGTCACCAATCCACAAAAGCCCAACGACTATCCAGATTTCCTGCAAGCAGGAGCCTCCATTTTTGTGGTCAACACAACCATTGTTCTAATGCTAACTTTTGCATCTTATCAACACTTTGTCCTGAGTTGGGACTTCTGGGTAGACAATCTGAGAACACCAGCACAGACTCCACTGGAACACACGGAATAGCTACATTTCACGTGACAAGCATCTATCCACTGCCTCTTTCTTCTGCCTTCTACTGCCTGGATCCCAGGAAAGAATGTCTAGCTCACCCCGCCTGTGGGAGTAACTTGTTAGAACATAGGAGCCCATTGTCAGTTGAAGTGGAGATTGGAAATCACTCACTGTCAGAGATGCTGTGATGGGCAAAATGAGATGTGGGCTGGATTTCGCGGTTAGCTTCAGTCCCTGCAGACACCTTGCCCCTCAATGGACACTGCGGCTCCATTATTACTTTGTGTGGCACAAACAAGAGGCCTAGCCTCAGCTCCATTGTCTACATGCATTAAGATGCACGTTCCATTATTTAAAGGTAGCTTTTAAGAAGTATTTGTGGGTATGATGGATGTCTCTCAAAGGACCTCCTGCATTCTTCCTGCAGGCAACCCCCCTGCTGACCACATCTGCATTTGTCATGAGAAATCCTGTTTCCTGTAGTCTCTACACCACATTCAATGCCTGACACAGTCAACACTCCCCAAAAGACCCGGCCTCCCAGGCCTCTGCTCAAGAGTTCAGCCAAGTCCTCTGGGGCTTGGCTGGCTCCACTTCCGG
>NC_137969.1:42478180-42680680 GCF_963924665.1 Micromys minutus
TGTGTGTGTGTATCCCTGGGAAGGAAGCACAATTTTCTTAGAGGAGCATATCCCCTATTTTACTTCAGTAAAATAAGCGCTCTTTATTAAAAATAGCTAAAATCACCAAAGGAAGTGAGTCCCTAAATGAAATACCAGAAAGGCTTCCAGGAACTGTATGTACAGGAATTCCTAGGTTTGTAATATAAAATATAAGTGAACGAAAACTTTTTTAAAGTTACTTAAATAACTGAAAGATAGGAATGAAGAATGAGAGGAGAACAACCATCTTAAGTAGTCAATTAAAAACTGGAGACTGGATGTGAAAAAAATAAGGATGGAAATAATGGGTGGTTTCTGTTAACAAACAGCTGCAAGATTCAAACAGGCTCAAATCACAGAAGACAAACAAAAGGCGTGAATTGTTTTGTAATCAGAAAGTCTAGAGAAAGACAATTCCTGGAGCTTGATTTGATTATAAGGTTAGAAAATTGTTTTTTTTTTTAAAACTGTTATAAAGACTTTTTGAACAGAGAGTCAAAATATGAATTAGAATATTAAATTATTCCTAATGTCATTAGTAGAAATACATAAACAGTAAGGCATAACAATAAAGAATACATCAATGTATACAAATGCACCCACCCCCACACACACACAAACACACACACACACACAAACACACACACACACAAACACACACACACAAACACACACACACACACACAAACACATACATAAACACACACACAAACACACACACACACAAACACACACACACACAAACACACACACACACACACACACACACACACACACACACACACACACACATTGGAGCAGGAAGCATACTGTAAGCCTCAGGAACCAAGTCAGAAGAAAGCAAGAACCCCTGTTTTTCAGATGCTTCATTCTCGGCTGATAACAAGGAGAAAGTGTAGCAGATTCCTACACACCTCAGCAGCTTTGCTTGTTTTAGCTGCCAGGAGTCTGACCGCCAATATTTTTTAATACTTCTTATTTCCATGACATCTAAGGATTTTTCAAATCACTAGCTGTTTAGATAAATGCTCCAAGTCCTCTCTTATAGTCAAGAAGTTTATCCAGTCATGTTCAAAATAATCCCATTGTTAACAGATGCCAGACACCAATTACCCTGCATGTTGGGGAAAGAAATTCAGGGCTTTTAGGGATTGACTACTGTCTTCCTGGGGGAGGGGTGCTTACATGAGTACAGGTGTTGGCAAGCAAGCACTTCTCTGTACCTCAACTATCCTTTCATCTTTGATCATGTGCCTTCCTGTGTCATTGGTGGTACCCTCTAAAGTGTATGGTTCCCAGAAAGAGAGTTAGCAAAGTGCTGGTTTGGTTTTGCCACAGAGAGATTTCTAGCTATGTCCCAGCTGACATGCCTTCTGCACGGTTCTCTTCGGAGGGTCTTATTGAAAATGTGAATGGATCCTCAGAGCTCTATTGCTGATTTCTGCTCAAGAGGGAAGACATAATTAATACCCACTTAAGGTGAAATGACTACCATAGTCCCGGTTCCAGCAAGGTCATTGTTTCTACCTTACACTCCTACTTTATTCTCTGGTCTAAAATCCAAAGGTTCTAATGACCTACCGTAGATTTAACAAGAAATAGTAACTTTGTTTTATTGACAAGTCATATAGAAGTAGTCTATAAGAGATCAAGCTCTAATTCAGTATAGCAGCTTGGTTCTGATTCCAAGCATTTTCAATTAGGAAGGAATTAAACTTTCGACCCACCCTTGGGCACATTTTTAGTACCAAAATTTGCATTTTGTTTTATAACCTAAGCATATGACACCTACGCCTCTTCCTGTCTCCTGATGCTTGGTATCATTTAAAGACACACAGATAAAAAACAGAATTATCTATCTATCTACCTACCTACCTACCTACCTATCTATCTATCTATCTATCTATCTATCTATCTATCTATCTATCTACCCATTTCACTCTATTAGTAAGCCAACGTTCATTTCTTAAAACCAGAACATTTTGACTTGGATAAACTCATTCATTTGAGGGAGACACAGTTAAGAAGATCTTCTCTGGAAACAAATTACTGCCTAAATGAAACAGTGCCTCCAGCTACACACCTCACTAAGCTATGACATCTTCTGAGTCATGTGGTGAGTTCTGAGTTCTGCTGTCTGATACATACACAATGATGTCCTAATCAGTAGCTGTTATTTCATGATCATTGTGAAAATGGTTCAGTACCCAGCATTTCTGGAGTTTTGCTGTATGATAGAATCGTTCAAGGAAAAAAGTGTGTCATGGAGATGTTCCTTTTTTTTTGTGATTTTATAATTTTAACATACAAAATATTACTATAACTAACACAGTATTTTAGGACATTGATCAAAAGGAAGAAAATATTAAGCAAGTAACCAAAAAAAAAGGCAGAGGAGCAATGAGATGAAAACTACAGAGAAATTAAATATTAAAATGTTTTAAAGCACATATTCATGATCTGGAAGACAGTACTGCTCCTGCATCCAGTGCTGGGGCTGGGAAGGTGGCTCAGTGGTAAGACAGAGCACTTGCCTAGCATGGCAGGGACTGCTTCCCTTCGATCCGGATGCCTTTCAAGGGTCCAATGGGATCTGTTTCTTCCTTTTTCTTGCTCTACTCTATGGCCCAGGAGGAAAATGGATGTGGTTCTCCTGCAGTGAATAGCTGTTTCCAGAGTCCCTGGGTCCAGCTGGTCCTTGGGAAGCCCCATGTTGCCACGATCTCTAACCCCTGTTCTCTCTCGTCATGGAGATTTTCAAAAGTTTTCCAGGTGAATTCTGTGTGAAGCCAAATGAACAAGTATAACTTAAACTTTGATCCTCATGTGATACCAACACAGGACACTGAGGTGACAGGGCACGAATGCATTCAGCAGACCACTCATCTCATACATTCTGACAACAGCCAGGAGATGCCAATCTCCTCCTGTTTGAGCAAGTAAGTGTGTATACATTTTTTAATGTGACTGCCACAGACCATGGTCAGAAATACTGAACTTCAAAGAAATATGTTCTTAGACATTGAGAAATACAATATTTTCAGAAGGCAAGTATTACTATACCTCTTCACCCACTGCACCCCAATTTCGACTTAAGATTTGGATTCAGACATTAAGGCTTGGCTGCTCAGTGGGTTCTAAGGACCTGCAACATGTTGTCATTGAAGATCCCAGCACTCTGAGGCCTTTATTACCACTCCAGGTGTGTGTGTGTGTGTGTGTCTTAGTTTGAGAGTTGCTTTTTCTTTAAGATACTACAGGGAGACAAAGAGGATATACAAGTTTAGGCATTAAAATTTAACAACTCAAGATCTGGCTATTCTTTACATTCACAAATAAGATCTTTTTAAAACAGCATATAGATTCTGCTTCTCAAAAAGATATTTTGGAGTTTTCTCATCTGTCTCTCACCTGCCATCAGCAAGACCCAGATTTCTTCTGGAAAGCTTGGAGAATGATCACACTGAGCCACTTGGTGAAAGCAGGAATGGCAGGGTCTTGATGCTATATGTTTTTCCCGGAGTTTTGGTTTCTAGAACATTTACATGATCATAATTCCTTCATGGTTAGAAGTCCATATTTCATTCAGTTGACTACCCACCTAAGGGCTTTGCTCTTCACTTGTGATGTTATGACTGTCTTTATAGCAATTTACCACAACTGCATACACTGAGATTTAAAGTAGAAGATATGTAACAAAGAGCTGATGTTTCTAGACCTGTTGCATTCCTAGGTCCAATGTATCTTAGCAAGCAGAAAAGCATGACCAGTTAACACACACACACACACACACACACACACACACACACACACACGCATTCACACGCAAACTAGGATAAAAGACCTTGAGATCATCATGATTCAACTAGGTGTCTTCTAAAATTGAAAATGGTCTTTGATGCCTCAAGACATAAAACTCCTAGAAGAACAGAAAGACTATGAACCCTACTTGATGCACCATTACATCAAATTCTACATTTTGCTTTCTCTAGGTTTGAAAAACTATAGTATTTGAGCCCAAAGCAGATGTTAGGACAGATAAAAGGAAGGGTGTAAAAGAGTGAGATAAGTTCTATGGGAAATAAAAACAGAGGAATGAAGTGAAAACTTAATGATTCTATAGGAAGTCAGTTGGATTGGCTGTTGTGCTGGGGAAAAGACATGAAGGGACATTTAGCTGAAGAAGACACAGGCCAAAGATTAATGCAGACTTGTGAAGGAATGTTTCAATGAAGCAGACACAGGAGAGAGAATAGTCTGCTAAGGCAAGCACACGAAAGAAAATATGATGAAAGATTCTTTGCTAACAACACGCATGTATTGCTCTGCCTTACTTATTGTAAGTAAGTGGAGTCGAGCTGCATTTGTTGGGACTCCATAGAGAGAAGCACCACAAAGACTTCTCTTGGTGTGCTGCAGTTTCTTGTTGTTTTTGTGGACTCAGGCTGATTGGCAGAGTGATGTCAACTGAGATAGACCCGTGCTGAGGCAAGGCCCATGGAGAACATGTGAAGTTTGGAGAGATTATGAAAGGACTTGATGGACAACGACAGAGGATGTGCTTGGTTTGCTTATAAAGCTACCTGCACCATGATCCTCACTTCACTGAGAGAGGCACAGCTGAGAACTTCTCCTGATGTCCCTCCTGTTGACTCAAGCCTAGGCAGAGGTTAGGCTGTCTCTGCTAGGTAGTGCCACCACTGCTGTTTTTGTTTCCTATCCCAACTCTACCAAGCTGGATTTCAGACATATTTGCGATGTGTTTGCAGGTAGATTGAGCTGCCACTACTTGCCTGTGGACTGAACTGTAGATTTCCAGACAACATAGATGAGAGTTGCTCCAAAGAACAATTTCTAGGCAGGCCCACTTCCCCCATATTCTTTCTTTTCCATTACTTCTGGTAGGTGGTGGGTTAAAAGGGAAGTTAAAGTGTTTTAAGAGCCATCATTAAAAATAGGCGTTTGAAAAAAAATAAAGGGGAAGTCTTGGACAGCCTTGAGAGAAGATGGACTTTTATGATAACTTGGCACATAGGAGAACCTTTTACTATAATGTTTTGCCAAAGACACAAGCCAAGCTGCCTTCTAAATATTTCTGTTTAGATCCATAGATAGAGTTGCTGCTAACCTTGATCAGGGAACCATTCCCCCACCCCAAGTGGACATTTATTATTGCAGAGATTCATAAACCATCAAGGTGCTAAGTATAAGTACTCTTGTATGTGCTCAGCCCTAAATGGAACACCTATATTATCTCTCCGCAGTTAAGAGAATATAAGACAAGAAAAATGTGCAGGAGCACTATGAAATACAATCTTCCATCGTTGTGTGGCCATCATCCTTTGGAACACACAATAGTCATGCTTACCTGCACAAGATCTACTGAAATGGGGCACATAAAATCCTATCATAGACCGAGGAGGGGTTCACAAGATCCCACCCTTAGCTTCAGAGTTATTAACAGGTAATGGTTCTGGGGGTTGTGTGGGGGGTGAGTGGTTCCAGAGAGAGAGAGAGAGAGAAATTTTTCTTCAGTAGTGTAGCTGGTAAGTTTCACATGCTTCTGATTCATTATTAGTAATGTTTAGATGGATTTTTGTGTGTGTGTGTGTGTGTGTGTGTGTGTGTGTGTGTGTATCCTTAATATCAAGGGCTGCAAAAATATTTTTTGAGCTGAAAAAGCAGTCACAGTAGTCTGGGGAATGGTTCAGTTAGGAAGTGCTCGCCCCGTGAGTATGAGATCCAGAGTTTAAATCTCTGGCACCCACAGAAAAGCTAGGCACGGTGGCAGGGGTCTGACAGTGGCCGTGTGCATGCTGGCGGAGCAGAACGCCAAGAGTGCAGCTCAACCTGAGAATGAGTCCAACTCATCAGTCCCATTAAGGTACTGAGGGCCTGGAGAATCACTGCACTGAGATTGCACAAGGTCTGACTCAGCAGCAATGACAAACACACTCAGAAAGAAATGACAGCAGGATTACTCCAATACTTTTCTTGTTTCTTTGATAAAACACAACGAAGGAAATGGCAGAACTGCTTGTTTGCTTGCTTGCTTGTTGGTTGGTTTGTTTGTTCAGAACTTGAGGAATCAGTTCAGCATGGTGGGGAGGATGTGGAAAGAGCTTGAAGCATTATGTCTGCAGTCGGGAAGCAAGGAGATGAACTGCCACACTCAACTCTGCTGACCATCCATGATACAGCCCATGGTTAGAGTGTTTTTTTTCCCTTCAGTTAAACTTTTCTCAATATGGCATTATAGGCACATTCAAAGGAGTGTTTCCATGGTGATTGTAAACCTAATCAAGTTGACAATTTTACTCACCTATGCTTTTTCCTTGGACCATTTTGTATCTAGGTCATTACCCAAATGCTATTGCCTACACTGAATGCAGATTGTCAACCCCTACACACACTTAGCCAATTCTCTCTGGTAATACCCTCACACATGCCCAGAGGTGTGTCTCCTAAAGGATTCTAAGTTCAGTCAAGTTGATAATTAAGACCAACCATCACAGGACTCAAAACCGGAACTGTATTATGTCAAAATATGTTTTTAATGTCAATGGATCAGTCTCTAGCAGGCTGAAACTCTGTGGTTAGAGACAAGGTAAGGGTTTTGAGGATGGAGAAAGATGAGGCACCTGGGAGAAACAGAGAAGTTGAACTATCAATTCAAGTCTGTCTCTATGCAGAAAGTTCACATTTTTCTAAAACCCTGATAGCCAAATAAAACACACCCCAAGGCCAGACTCAGCTAGTAAGACGTGGGTTCAAAGTTTAAGTATCATATGTAAATCAAATTAATTTTTCAACCATAAGAATCTTTCCCATTCTCATGCAGTTTGGTCTTCATCCAAATTTGCAGTTAAAATATTGGTTCCTCATGATGGATGAGACATTGTGCATAGAAAATGATTAAAAACTCATTCGTATTCATTGAACAAATACTTTTTGAGAGTTTTCTGTATGTTGGCTATGTGGTTGAAGCAATGACTATAACAGATGTGTCTCCTCCCTTATAGAAACTTGGGTCTAATTAATGAATATTGCATGTCCACTTTTCAAGGGAGGCATATACCATTTTTCTCAAACTTTTCTTTAATGACTTGTAAGACCCAGGTGCTCCACGAAAGAGCATTTCCATAATCAAATTGTGTCATCAAGTAGAAGAAACAGTGCGACAGTACACTCACTAGGCAGATATGCCTTACTTGTGCAGGGTAGAGACTTGTAAAGGTTTTGGGAAATGTCTTCAGGAAGAGTTTACACCCCGCTCTTTGCCAAAGACCTCCTTACTGATGTCACCAGTTCTGTTTCAAACATTAGTTTTGGCCGCTGGCTCCTGAATGCATTTACATGTGTGTAGTCGTTTTTGCAACAGGGAGACCATTTTACTCTGAAATCCTCATGGCATTCTGGAAAAAATAATGAAAATCAGGAGCCTCCATATCCTGGGCTCTATTATTTACCTTTACATTGCTGTCACCAAACACCTGGCAGCTTATGAAAGGAAAGGTTTTTTGGAAGTCAAAGTTTCAGGAGTGTTTGAGTCGGCTATGGTGGAAGGATGGGGTGTTTATGACAGCAAAGGCATGTACAGGGGCATGCCCTAGGGTAGGAAACCAGGAATCAGAGAGTGTGGGACTAGGGCCAGGAGCAGGAATAACTTTCAAAGACTCACCTTCAATGACCTACTTCTGTGAACCAGGTCACAGCTCATAAAGGTTCTATGGTCTTCAAATCAGTGCCACAAGCTAGGACTGAGTGTTCAAACATGAACCATGTTTCTGAGGACATGGCAGTTTCAGACTATGACACCTGCAGAGGCAAAGCCAAAGCATCGGCAGGAAGTACAAGAACAGAGTGACAGGTGACACGGATGCAGCAGAGACTCCAGGGATGTCTGTAGGAAGCAGAAATTACTCTCATAGGAAAGGATTTGCAAGGCAAACTCACAAATAAAAAATCATTTTTCCAACCCATGTAGTCCAGGAGTAAGATAAGACTCCTCAAAAATGTGTGGTCAGATAAAATGCAAAATTTATACTTAAATGCCAAATAAGCAATGAATACTTCATAACTGTAAGCATATTTCATAAGCATATTTCAAGTATTATGTAAGACTACTGCAAGAAACTATTTGGTTTGGTCTAAAATTCAAACTTAGTAGGACTTTATGCACTTACGGTGTGCTGAGTCTGACATGTCTAACCCAGGGAAAACTAGCCAGTGGCCACATGTAACCTTCAGGCTTTATTTTGTATAACACGGAAGGATGAACCTGGATTAACAGCCCACTTCGGATGCTCTGTTAGTAAACCGACACATCCGCACGACTGTCCAAAGTGAGCTGGAAGCCAAGGCACGGAGCATAGGTTCAATGATCAGGTTCAGAAGTGAACTTTGCAAGCCTCAATTCTAACATGTGGAAAAAAAAATCTTGAAGAAATGGCTAAAGTCGTGGCTTAATTGTGAGCAGGTTAGGGGTAGGGTCACTTCTTTGGAAGTTTGTCATGTGTTCTTTGATGTACATCTTTGAACAAATAAAAAGAACTCAGAGTCTGGCTTTTACAGAAGAGCAGTGCAGGTGGGCAGGAACTCTGGCATGTAGGCATAAGGCCCCTAGTATCCACATTCAAAACCTGGGCATCACCTGTAACCCCGCACTGTATAGGGCAGAGACAGGTATATTACTGAGGCTTGCAAGTTGCTGGACCAGCTCCAGGTTTAGTAAAAAGCTCTGTCTCAAATGAATAAAGCAAAGATGATAAAACAGACCTGGTGTTCTTCTCTAGCCCTTCTGTAGACGTTATTATGCTCCCTTTCTATAGGTATGAGTCTGTGTATCACACACACACACACACACACACAGAGAGAGAGAGAGAGAGAGAGAGAGAGAGAGAGAGAGAGAGAGAGAGAGAGAGAGAGAGAGAGAAAAGTTTTCTAAATCTTATTCAAAAATCAGAGGAAAAAAAAACCAAGGTGGCTTTCTAACTGCTACTTTTTTAAACATCACTGTTAGTTTCAGTATCAAGCTATTTTCCACACTGTAGCAAGGCTTGATTCTCAATGTTGTAGTGTAGAGAATGGGTCCGAAATGGAGACTACATCACGCAGACACTGACTTTATGAATGACTTAATTCACTGATGAGTTTATTCCTGAGCAGAACATTAAGAGAAATAGGTTAGTACTATTTCTGCTGGCGTAATAAAATTCCAAGACAAAAACAACAGAAGGAAGGAGTGTGTTTTAGACAGTGTTTCCAGTGGGGTGAGTCCATCACGATGGGAAATGCATGGCAAGAGTCCGCAGAAGTGTAGCAAGAAAGGCAGGAAGCTGTCTGGTCACATGTTCACCCAAACACAGGAAAAAGAAAGAAAGAACAGGAAGTAGGGTAAAGCTATATTCCTTAAAGTACATCCCCAACCTCTGCCAGCAGAAGTCACCTCCTAAAGGTTCCATCACCTCCCCAAACACCACCAACTGCAGACCAAGTGTTCAGAGCACAGTTTTTATTCAAACCACCACAAGGAGGTTGGACCTATAGGCAGTGGGTCAGCACAATTTGCTTAAGATAAATAGAGCTTCTCTGCCTTCCTTTCGTCTCTTCCTTCTCCTCACTCCTCCTCCACCTCCTCTTTCTCCTTCTTGTCCTCCCTCTCCTGTTCCTCTCCTCCCCTTAACTCTATACCATGAGCTATGAAAATATGCCAACTATCTGCATTCTCCCATGGTGCTCTGCTCTGATACTAGAGCCAATGACCATGGACTGATTTCATGAATCAAAGTAAGTCTTTAAGTTGATTTCTCCAGATATTTTGTCATGGTTGTTGTAAATTAGATTTCTCGCCTAGGCCCAGACAGACCACACCAAACACGGTTCCACGTGGAGAGGTTTAATAGAACGGGATAGGGCAGGGGTCAAGGCCGGGCGAAGAGAGGAAGAGGAAAGAGAGAGAGGAGGAAGGGTTTCGGTCTTTTGTAGGGGTAGTGACGTCACTTGCTCCCAGGTGGAGATGGGATTTAGAACTGATGTCTTCTGGGAATGCTTTGGCTGTTTCCATGGCAATTGATGTGCTAGGTTCCTGTCACCTGTGAGTGGAGCCATTGCTGGGGGAGGGGGCTACCCTAATGCCAACATTCCTCCCTTTTTTCTTATATAAAAAGAGAGAAAAGGGGAGGGTAGGAAAGCCGATGGTGAAAAGGGAATAGGGGCGTCGGGTCTCTTAAACTGCTTCCTGCTGTCTTGGGGCGTCGTAGGGGTATAGCTGGTTTTCGCCATCGGGTTCCACTTGGTAATCATTAACATCAGGATTTTCTATAGGCAATGGCTTGTAGTCCTGCAACAGGAACTGATTAATGGTTTGGTTAGAAATTTTTTGTATCTGTCGTTGAAGGAATGTAGAGACAAGATTGATAAGGCAGGGAGCAAATAGTAATGCTAGAAAGATGACTAGAAGAGGGGTTATGAAGGGGAGTATCCACTTCCATATAGGGTTTTCGAAGGTCCAGAAACTGGAGGTCTCACGTTCCCTGGAATTTTGTATGTCAGATTGTAGCTCTTGGATCTTATCTCTCACTATCCCGGATTGGTTGACATAGAAGCAGCATTCTTCTTGGAGGAACAGACAAAGGCCACCTTCTTTAGCTGTTAGAAGGTCCAGCCCCCGTCGGTTTTGAAGAACCACAGCTGCCAGGGAATCTGTTTTTGGATGGTGAGCAGAGTTTCAGACACTTCTTGAAACCTGTTGTTGAGGGTGGAAGTGATCCCATTATATTTGGTCATGGAAGTAGTTATTCCTGCTATCCCAGTGCTAGTTCCTACTGCTATTCCTGCAGCTACCAAAAGTGGCACTACCTGAACTGCTCTCTTATGTAGGGCGGCTATCATATTGACGACTGGGATTGGCAGGGGCTCGTTTCCCTGGATTACTCCTAGTTCGGGGAAAAGGAGAACCAAAGTGCAGCTTCCTGACCAGCTGCCAGGTAAACGATGATATGCCTGCGTGCCACAGAGGATTGATGTATTTTGGATCACTGGGCACTGTGGCAGAGATGGGGTATCAAGGGTTGTGGTCATATTGCAGTCTAAGGAGACTAACATTCCTACAGGATGTGTCCCAGATGCCTTAAAACAGTTTGCCGTGCCAAGAAGAGAGATAGAGGAGAGGTAAGGGGTCATGGCAACATCAGAGTCGGGACAGCTGACGAAGGGTGAGGTAAGGTTATTGGGCAACATTACTGGAGAAGCTGTGAGCAGCAATTGTGAGTTTGTTCCAGGAGGAACACATAGCCAGCAGTCTTTAAAACGACCAGGTCGGGTGATATTAAGGAGCTTGTATGCTAATGTCAAAGTCTGAAGCAAAAGGCGGAAGGACAAGCTGGTGCCATTTATGAGGGGGGATGTTAAGGAAGTAAGGACCTCAGAGGAGTGTTTGATTATTTTTCCTACCCCTTCTATATCTAGGGGTTGGGCAACTGAAACATATTTTCTCTGAATTTTGATAGTACTCACTGGGGATCCTGGTTGGTTTTTACGGTAGAGCTTACCGACAACTCCAGTCTCCCACCTGGGATCCCATGGATCTTCTATGTAGAAAAAGAGCTTCTTGTGCTGTTGGTAGAAGAAGTGGTGGGGCCGTGATCCTAGCATGTGTATCTGGCAAGACCAATATGGGCAACCCCCATATTTATCTGGCCATTTCTTACAAACATCTGCTGTCTGGTCAAAGAGAAAGCAGGTAAAGAGATCATAGTACTTGGATGGGATGACCGACACAGGGACGACAGCGATTTGGATCGGTTCTTGACATCCAGCCATAGAGCAGTTTCCTGAACCTATTTGGAAGGACTGTTTGTTATCTGCAGAAGTCTCTTGAACCTCAAATCTCCAGATATATGGGCTTCCCTGGATAAAGACAAACAGTAAAGGGAAGATAAGAAGCCCATGTCTAATCCAGTGGTGTTGAATGTTGCTGGCAGGATGGGGTCTCATTTTCTGGAAGCGAGGGTAAGGTGGGTTGTCTCGACGTCCTCTGGAGCTTGACAGAACACGGTCCTGTTAGGGTCGATGTGTATGAAGAATGTTTAGGTGGGGGAATAAAAGGTTTGAGATGGGACAGGTGGACCCAGTGAGGGAGTCCCTCCAGTTTGGCTGCTGTAGGTGTCGCGAGAATCACTTTAAAAGGGCCCTGCCATTTAGGGGAGAGTGATGAGGGCCGGTTGTCTGGAGGAGATAGAAGAACTTGGTCTCCAGTGTTTACAGGCAGTGGGCAAGGTTCAGTGTGTGGTCGGGGTAGATGGTGGTCAGCGAAGTTCCACAAGAGAGAGCGAAGGTGGCAAAGTAACGGGGTGAGTAGATGGTCTGGGAGGGGAGAGCATTTAGGTGAGAGGCCAGGAGTTAGGACCGGACGCCCATACATGAGTTCAAATGGTGAGACCTGAAGAGGTCGCTTGGGAAGAGCTCATAGTCTGAAAAGAGCCAGAGGTAGGAGTTTTACCCAATCAAGGTGAAGTTCCTGTGACAGCTTGACAAGGGTGGTTTTTAAAGAGCGGTTAGTTCTCTCTACCTTCCCTGAAGATTGAGGGTGGTAGGGGATATGAAAATGCCAGGGGATGTCTAGAGCCTTAGACAGGTTTTGAGAGATTTGAGAGGTAAACTCAGGACCATTGTCTGACAAATATGCTACGGGTGAAAAAGATGGCCCCAGTTGGTGACCTAGGACTCCAAGGGCAAATCCCTCCATTTCAGTTACATAGAGGGAAAAGGGGCGAGTCAGGTCAGGGAGGTGTAAGGCCAGAGCCTTAAGGAGGGCCTGTTGGAGCCTTCGAAAGGGCCTGGTAACAGGCTTGAGGGGAGGTTCATGGATGGAACCTGATGCTGCTTCATATAGGGGGCGAGAGAGGAGGGAAAAGGAAGGAACCCAGGAGCGTAGAAAGCTAGCTATCCCTAGGAATGATAAAATTTCTTCCTTTGTAGAAGGAATGGTTAGGGACTGAATTAGGTTTTTTCTATCTAAGGTAATAGCTTTGTGGGTTGGGGTAATTGTTAGTCCCAGATAGGTGACCTGAGAAGTGGACAGTTGGACTTTGGAAGGTGAGACCCTGTAGCCTCGACTGGAAAGAAAGTTTAGGAGAGTGGAGGTGTCATCCTGGCTGATCTCTGAGGAAGGACTACAGAGAAGAAGGTCATCTACATAAAGTATGACCTTAGATCTGAGAGGAGACAGAGATGACAAATCAGAAGCCAGAGCCTGGCCAAACAAGTGTGGGCTGTCTCGGAACCCCTGAGGTAGAACAGTCCAGGTAAGCTGGGTAAAGAAATGGGTGTCTGGATCTGTCCAGGTAAAGGCAAATATGTCCTGTGACTGTGCGTCTAGAGGGATGGAGAAGAACGCATCTTTGAGATCTAGGACTGAGAAATGGGAGGTCCCTGAGGGGATAGTGGAAAGAAGAGTATAAGGATTAGCCACAACAGGATGAAGGGGAACCACTGCAGAGTTGATGCGCCTGAGGTCTTGAACCAGACGATAGGTTCCGTTGGGCTTTTTAACTGCTAGTATAGGGGTGTTAAAAGGAGAAGAGGTAGGGCGAAGAAGTTTTTTCCTTAAGAGGTCAGAAATGATAGGTTTAAGTCCCCTAAGGCTCTGGAGGGAGAGAGGGTACTGAGCTTGGGTTATGTACCTGGTAGGGTCCAGTAACTGGACGACAACAGGAGAATGATGTTTAGCAATAGAGGGGTTCTGGACGTCCCAGACTTGGGGGTCTACCTGAGAAGCTGGTAAAGGAAGCAGCATGTTTGTGTCAGTAGGTTGGCTGGCTAGGAGGAGAAGCAGAGGGGTTGCTGGTGAGCTTGGGTTTAGGCGAGTGGGGGGAGCAAAGGAAATGGAAGCTCCCAACTTTACTAGAAGGTCTCTTCCCAATAAGGGGACAGGACATGTAGGCACTACCAAAAAGGAATGGGTGAGAGGTATGCCCCTGAAGGTACAATTAAGTGGTGGGGTTTGGTGAGGGAGATAGGGTTGTCCTCCTACCCCGACAATAGGAAAACGGGAGGGAGAAGTGGGTCCCCAAAACTCCGTCAGGACCGAGTAAGTGGCCCCAGTGTCCAAGAGGAAGGAGATGGGCCGCCCACATACCATGATAGCTACCCGTGGCTCCCTGTTTGTAATGGTAGTGGTCGGGTCAAGGGAGCCCAGGCTCCGTCAATCGTCCATAGCCAAGCCTAGGAGATCGGCTGGAGAGTTATTTGGGTGTGATGCCCCCCGTCTTGCGCGACATAAGGGCAGTCTACAGCCCAGTGTCCCTCTCGATGGCATCTAGGACATGGCCCCTTTGGTTTGCGGGGGCTAGGGCAGGCTTTTGCCCAGTGACCTTTCTGACCACACTTATAGCAGGGAGCCGGTGGTCCCTTTTCCCTCAGAGGCCGGGAGTTTGTAGCAGTGGCTGGTCGGACAGCCTGTGCCAGCATATGGTACTTTTGTTTGCGAGCCTTTTCATCTCTCCCATGGTACACTTTAAAGGCCAGCGCCAAGACTTCTGCCTGTGGAGTTAGGGGCCCCCTCTCCAGCCGTTTAAGCTTGTCTCTTATGTCGGGGTAGCTCTGGGAAAAAAAATATGTCATTAACAGTTGTTTACCTTCTGGGTTTTCAGGATCTAAGTTAGTGTACTGTAACAGGGCCTTTGTGAGGCGCTCTAGGAATTGGGATGGGTTTTCTTGTCTGTCTTGGAAAACCTCTTGTAGCTTTTCAAAATTTACCGGTTTTAAGGCTGCTCTGCGGAGACCGGCCAGGAGGCAGGTTATGAACCTGTCTCTGGCCAAGATACCACTCGTGGAATTGTAATCCCATCGGGGATCTTGGTCAGGTACTGCCTCAGATCCAATTGGGTATGTTGTATCTGTTTGATGGATTTCATCTGCATGCGTTTTTGCCTGCTCCCAAACTCGCTGGCTTTCCTCAGGAAGTAAATTATTAGTGAGTCTCATAGTAAAGCATAGAACATCAGACTATAAGATTGCGGCACAGAAGAGGACAGAAAGGGAGGAAAGGGGCACCGGCAGTGGTGCTTGAGGCCGAGTGGTGTGTCCACGTCCACATGTGAGTCTGGCTGTGGAGGGGAGTTTTGAAAAGCTTAGAATAACATGAATAGAAGCTGAGGTAGAGGTTTGGATTTTGCGGCGATGGCTAGTTGGCTGGATCAAGAGCTGTGGTGTCATCTGGTGTTTTCTTCATTGCTAAAAGGAGGTGAGTGGGATTACAGGAAGAACACAGAGAAGGATTAGAACGGAGGTAGGTAAATGCCTGTACATAGGGAACCTCTTTCCATTTACCAGATCGTTGGCAGTATGAGTGGAGGTCTCGTAAAATTAACGAGTCTAGGGTGCCATTTTTCGGCCATTTTGAGTTATTATCTAGTGGATATTGAGTCCAAACATTGTTGCAGAGGTGTATCAATTTTGATGTCTTTAGCTGAGGTGTTAGTTTTAGAGATTTGGAATTTTCCAGGAGACATCCCAGTGGGGAGCCTGGTGACACGTTGAGACATTGAGTTGCCCATTGGGAAGGTACAGGGAGGGGGCTACGGAGCCATCTAATCCAGCGTCCCAGTGGATGAAACTCGGTAGAAAAGTTTCGCCTATGCGCAGGGGTCGCGAGTCGTCACTCGGACTCCTGGTGGCTTCGCCAGATCCTGGATCTGGCAGAGAGTGCCCTCGCCAGGCCTGGACTTCGGCTGAGTGAACCGGCTGCTAGAGCCCTGGGGGAAGGGAAAAAGAGTGAAGGGCACTCCCGACGAGCTTCTCAATGGTCAATGTCTGTCTCAAAACTGTGGCTATAGAGAAGTAACCCTCTTTGCCCGAAAAAGCTGGCCAGGCCTTTTTGGGAAATCGGGGATTCTCTCCACCAACTGGAGTGACAATCCCTACCAATTTGCCGATGTTTGTGCGGGAGCCTTAGCCACGATCTGGTATCAGGAAAAGTGAAACCGTGTGGCGTGTGGCTGATCTATCTCAGCAGCCCGCGTGGCAGGAGCTATTGGCACACGTGGCAGAGCAGTGGCCAGCAAGTGTCTAGAGCTTTAGTAATGGCGACAACTCACGTGCTGGAAGTCTGTGAGTCGGGCAGCTGTTGGTAGATCAGCTGTGGCGGCAGATGGGTTGCACGTGGCGGCGGCGGCGGCAGTGGCGGTGGCGGCGGCAGCAGCGGCGGGAGACGGTCACTGCGGCAGTCAGCAGAACAAGAGGCAGTATGGTAACTCGAGGCAGTGGCCTCGGTTAAGAGGAATAGGCAACCACAGTGCCCGCCATGCAGCTGCCGCTATGCCGAGCCCGATGGGGTGGGCCGGGGTGTGCTGGAGTGGCCAGCAAGGACTGGTCGCGAGAAAATCTGGCTCCCCGTACGGGCCACCAATGTTGTAAATTAGATTTCTCGCCTAGGCCCAGACAGACCACACCAAACACGGTTCCACGTGGAGAGGTTTAATAGAACGGGATAGGGCAGGGGTCAAGGCCGGGCGAAGAGAGGAAGAGGAAAGAGAGAGAGGAGGAAGGGTTTCGGTCTTTTGTAGGGGTAGTGACGTCACTTGCTCCCAGGTGGAGATGGGATTTAGAACTGATGTCTTCTGGGAATGCTTTGGCTGTTTCCATGGCAATTGATGTGCTAGGTTCCTGTCACCTGTGAGTGGAGCCATTGCTGGGGGAGGGGGCTACCCTAATGCCAACAATGGTGGTAGAACATCAGTGAACATCAACATTTATTCAGCTTTCTTCTAGGTGGTAGGGGAAAAAATGCTTCTTGTTCAACTCCAGAATATACTAACTTCCACAAAAACACATGTCTCCAAAATTACAAGCTTGGTCATTTCTCAGAGGACAGGATTCTTCCTTATAAACGGTTGGGATCAGGATTCAGGTCACCACTACAGTTTAACCCAGGATACCAGGCATCTTTGAAGAGAACCCTTGCTGGGCTGGTCCATCATCCTCTAACACTTCCTACCCAGAGGGGAGTATCCCATGCAAAGATTTCTTGCCCAGACATCTTGACACTTGAGCTGCAGTGTTAGGAAAAGGAAAGGAAACTTTACCCCTATGACATCCCAACAGGAAGAACAGGAAGTATCAGAGCATCTCCATGGCTGAGTTTTTCATTTTTCAATCTAGACAGGAAACATTTGGGACTTGGGGAGCTGTATCTCCTATATTTTGTTACTGATTGCCTCTTTGACCTAAGGCTCACTAGTCCTTCTACATGAATGTGCACACACACACACACACACACACACATACACACACACACACACACTCCATGTGCATATGGAGATGTACGATGAATGATAAGAGTCACTGTCCCTATTAACACACAGGCTTCATCCTTTGACTCCAATTCTCTTTTCCTTTCAAGAAAGAACCAAGCGAATGTTCTAACACTGACCTCTAATGATGATAACTTTCATGTGTCTCTTGTCTAGGCCACAACACCTGGGTATCCGGCTGAATAACACCATTCTAGAAGCTGCTGTAGAGAAATGCTGTGACTAAGGTTAATATAGTTAGCCTTTGAGTAAAGCAAAATGTGCATCACCACAAGAGAAGAAGGGACTAGAAACTTCCCCACTACAACTACCATTTTGGTTCTGTTTCCTTCCAAAACCTTAATTAATACACTTCATTTTACTAAAAGTTGATCAAACGTCATGCTCAAATCCTATTCTTCCTCTCTTTTCTACTGTGCTAGTTGTTCTTGGAGTCCTCTCTGAGTTCTTGAGCTATTGTGGAAGCGCTTAGACTGGTTAGAGGACCTTGTGACCCACATGCCTACCCTTTGCTTTGACCAGGAAGAACTGGTCTGCCTCCTCCACCCATTCCTCCTTCCCCCTTTTTACCATTCCACTCGGCAAAGGTGAATTCACCTGCCAACATGCCTTCTCCTAGAATCCTGGAGCTGCTGTGTTTATATCACACTTGACAAGAGTTCATTTAAAAAGCGTCTCTCCCTAGATTTGTGAAATTCTCGCATCGCTTCAGGCTTCAAGAAGCCACAGAGTGAGGAAGAGGAGCAGCAGTCCAGATCTCAAGCTCTCAGAGATTCGGCTGTATGTGCTGAGTTGGAGAAACTCCACGAGGACTGTGGATCGAGTTTATGGGAGGCATAGAGACTGTGAGCAGGCCTCAGTGGAATCCTTTCCCTTTACCCAGATGGCATGGGACAGTTCCGCTAGGCTTCAAGGGGTCACCGAATCACACAGGAATGAAGGGTGTGTTAAAAATCATGAGGTTAGCCCAAATGCTCACATTTTGCTTTCTTATGCATGAGCATCAAAGTGGGTGCAGACCCTCAACACCATAATCCATTATCAAAAACTAAAAGCAGCTGGTTAGACTTTTAGACTTTCTACGCAGAGAGCCTGCATCTGGTCCCAGTTTGCTGTAAAGAAATAGGTTTCATTCTTCCACCCGGCCCCTCTACAGAGAGCCCCAGGAGCAGCCTGGCTCCCCAGCTCAAGGTTCATTGCTCTGCTTTCAAGCCTTCATTCATGCCGAAGAAGCTTTGGCGTCCCCCACCTCACCCCCACCCCCAGCCAGGAAGCCACCTCAGAGCAGAGTCTACAATCCCAGCAGTTTGCCCAAGGCTGGGGATTAGCAACAGCAGCTCTGAGCCCCCAGAGGAAATCTCTGAATAGATTACATATATGAAAAAGGAAAAAAAAAACATTTGTAATGGACAGTTTCAGAACTCATATTTTAGGGTTGCACAAAGTTGAACTATTGACTCGATTCCTATTCATTGCAGAGTCGGAGCTCAGCCATAATTTATCTCTTTGATCCCACTGACCATCAGCCTTTGTGGCTATTCTCTGCCTAGCCTTGGAGACCACTTAAATGATGATGTCCAATCCCCCACCCCCTAACTTCCCCTCCAGCCTGTTTCAGCGATCTCTCCAGGTACTTCCTGTCTCCCCAGCTTCACCATCTGACAGTTACTTCAGACAAGTCAATATGTTTAAATTATATCTGAACTCAAGGTAATTAATCATGAAACTTATGCTTTGTCATGTGGTTTGAGAGGGGGGGTAAAAAACCTTCTGGTTGGCATTTCACTGAATCACAATTAAAAAGCAAAAGCTACCTGCAACAAATCGTGAATAGCACTTAAGCTCTGAGGTTGAAATCCTTCTGGACAAGGTTGTGTAAGGAGAGCCAAGACAGCATTTGGGGAAAAGTTAAGCAGATCAAAGGACGACTCCTGTGAATTGGCCTGGTCAAAATGTACAGAAGGGAACACACAAAGATCAGGTGATTAACTGCCCCTTTGATGGATTTTACAAACATGGCCAGGGCTTTGCAGCTTGCTACATAGTTTCATTACATACTTTGTTAGACCTGTCTTACTAAACACTTGAGGTGCTTTCTTTCAGCAGTCTGGTTCCCTCCAGTTTAAGCCTTGTCCTTACATCATGCGACCTTAGTATCCGGTCCCTTTGTTCCCATCTCATGCAGTGCTGGTGCCCACAGTTTACAAAGAGTCCTGATTCTCAAGGTGGGGTGGTGAAGAGTTTCCATCTATGAAATGAGGTACGATTGCTATTCACTTTGATCTGTCTCTAACTCACAGAGTATGTCCGACATCAAATGTTTAAGGGCAGGCAGGTACCTACATCCACCACTTCTCAGACATTGGTTCCACGGTTTAATTCGGTTCAGCTCTGCTTCCATTGACTTGGGGTTAGTGATAGATTACACACATGTTAAAGAAACAGTCCTGAAAGACTGCCTCACTGCGGAGACAAATTGCAAAGCCCAGGTTTCCTTATGCTTCTGACCAGATAGCTCTAAGCAGGACGTTATATGACCACCTCTCTACTTTTCCTAAAACTGATCTAGCTAATCCTGCCAACACAGTTTGGTTGTTAACATTTAGTGAATTTTTACAAGCTAAAGCTACATCCCAAGAAAAGCCAGTAAAAGAAATGCACAGTTAAAGGATTATCCATGCCCTCCCTGGGCCACTTGTCAAGGATGAGGTTAAAAGTTCTTACCCTGTAATCAGGTTATCCAGCCCCCGCTGAAAGCAATGGAGTGGGACACCAAGAGATACCCTAGTAATGAAAACACAGATATGGTTCAGTGAGGGTATTCTGACTCTTATGAACTATACAAAATGGTTTTTTTCTCTCCACTCATGCAGAAAATGTCAAGAGTTTTATACAGTTTCTGCCAGAAATTAGAGATGAGACCCAAACAAATGTATGTCACAATGTGACAGTGTGATGGCATTGCAGACATTTCAGAATCAACCGTAAGGAGGTAAACCTTTCATAACAATAGTGCTTTTCAACAAAGCAGTCAAAGTTTACAAAAAAAAACAAAAACAAAAAACAAAAAACAAAACCTATATACCACAGCACCAGTCGGGATTTAGGAAACAGATATTCTCCGGATTTAAAGCAAGTATGTATAAGCTTTGAAGGTTGCTGGTAGAGCTGAAGAAGTGGGTTCTCAGAGCTAGGCCTTCGGGATGACTCCTGAACCACTACAAGAAATGATGTATGCTCACAAGAACGGTGTTCCCTCAAGATTCTAAAAAAGAGAACCGGGGAATGAGCTCATTCCAGCCCACAGAGAGGACTCAGGACCTGCCTGCAGATGGCTGAGCACCCAGAAGAATCTCACAAGCGCTCTCCCACTCGAGCCCACTGAGACAGAACCAAGTCACCACAATCAGAACTCACTGACTTCCTGAAAAGAGCTGAACACCCAGGAACAATCTCCCTCCTGAGCCCACAGGCCCTCAGACCCACAGGAGAAACAAGCTCCACTCAGAAACAACAAGATCACCTATAATTACAGACAGCAAGATGGCAAGAGGAAAGCACAAGAATCTAAGCAACAGAAACCAAGACAACCTGGCAACATCAGAACCCAGTTCTCCCACCACAGCAAGTAGTGGATTGCCCAACACACCAGAAAAACAAGATTTACACTTAAAATCGTAACTTATGATGATGATGGAGGTCTTTGAGAAGCACATGAATTAAACAATTACAAAAGAACCAGGAGAACACACATAAACAAGTAGAAGCCCTTAAAGAGGAAACATAAAATTCACTCAAAGAGCTACAGGAAAACACAACCAGATAGGTGAAGGAATTAAAAATGGAAAGAGAAACAAAAAAAATCACAAAAAGACAACCCTGGAGATAGAAAACCTAGAGGAAAAAAATCAGGAGTCATAGATGCAAGCATCACCAATAGACTATAAGGGATGGAAGAGAGGATCTCAAGGGTAGAAGACAACATAGAAAACATTGACACAATGGTCAGAAAAAATGCAAAAATCAAAAAGCTCCTAACCCAAAACATCCAGGATATCCAAGACACAATGAGAAGACCAAACCTAAAAAAATAGGTGCAAAAGAGGGCAAAGACTCTCAACTAAAAAGCCCAGTAAATATCTTCAACAAAATCATACAAGAAAACTTTCCTAACCTTAAGAATGAGATGACCATGAACATACAAGAAGCCTACAGAACGCCAAATAGATTGGACCAGAAAAGAAACTCCTACCAACACATAATAGTCAAAACAACAAAGGTTCGAAACAAAGACGGTATACTAAAAGCAGTAAGGGGAAAAAGGAAAGTAACATATAAAGGCAGACCAATCTGAATTACACCAGACTTTTCAACAAAGACTATGAAAGCTAGAAGATCCTGGACAGACATCATACAGACCCTAAGAGAACAAAAATGCCAGCCCAGGTTATTAAATCCAGCAAAACTCTCAATTAATATAGATGGAGAGAGCAAGATATTGCTGGACAAAACAAAATCTGTTACACAATATCTGTCCACAAAGCCAGCCCTACAAAGGATAATAGATAGAAAATTTCAACACAAAGAGGGAAACTACACCCTAGGAAAAGCAAGAAAATAATCATGCAAAAAGAAGAAGAAGAAAAAGAAGAAGAAGAAGAAGAAGAAGAAGAAGAAGAAGAAGAAGAAGAAGAAAAAGAAGAAGAAGAAGAAGAAGAAGAAGAAGAAGAAGAAGAAGAAGAAGAAGAAGAAGAAGAAGAAGAAGAAGAAGAAGAAGAAGAAGAAGAAAAGCACACAAACATAATTCTACTCCTAACAACAAAAATAACAGGAAAAAACAATAATCACTATTCCTTAATAACTCTTAACATCAGTAGACTCAATTCCCGAATAAAAATACCTAAACTATCAGACTGCATACATATTAGCATTTTGCTGCATACAGGAAACTAATATCAGAGACAAAGACAGACACTATCTCAGAGTAAAAGTCTGGGGAAAAAAAAAATCTTCCAAGCAAATGGTCCCAAGAAACAAACTGGAGTAGCCATTCTAATATCGAATAAAATAAAATTTCAACCAAAAGTTATCAAAAAAGATAAGGAAAGACACTTTTTACTCATCTCGGGGAAAATCTATCAAGATAAACATCCTGAACAACTCAATCCTGAACATCTATGTTCCAAATACAAGGGCACCTACATTCATAAAATAAACCTTACTAAAGCTCAAAGCATATATTGCACCACACACAATAAGAGTAGGAGATTTCAACAGCCCACTCTCATTAATAGACAGATTATGTAAGCAGAAACTGAACAGAGACATATCAAAACAAGCAGAAAGTATGAACCAATTGAATTTAACAGACATCTACAGAACATGTCATCCTGAAGCAAAAGAATATACCTTCTTCTCAGCACCTCACAGTACCTTATCCAAAATTGACCATATAGTCAGTCACAAAACAGGCCTCAACATATATAAGAAGATTGAAGTACTCCCATGCATTTTATCAGATAACCATGGACTAAGGCTGCTCTTTAATAACAAAAACAAACAAACAAACAAACAAAAAGCCCACATACACATGGAATCTGAAAAATGTGCTACAGAATGATAAAGAAATAAAAAAAGAAATTAAGATATTTTTAGAATTTAATGAAAATAATATCACTACATACCCAAACTTATGGAATGCAATGAAAGCAGTACTAAGAGGAAACCTCATATCTCTGAGTACCTCCAAAAAGAAACTGGAGACAGCATACACTAGTAGCTTAACAGCACACCTGAAAGCTCTAGAACAAAAAGAAGCAGATACACCCAAGAGGAGTAGACAGCAGGAAATAATCAAACTCAGAGCAAAATCAACCAGGTAAAAACAAAAAGAACTATACAAAGAATCAACAAAACCAGAAGTGGGTTCTTTGAGAAAATCAACAAGAATGATAAACCCTTAGCTAGATTAACTAGAGGGCAAAGAGAGATTATCCAAATTAACAAAATCAGAAATGAAAGGGGAGACTTAACAAAAGAAACTGAGAAAATTCAAAAAAATCATCAGATCCTACTACAAAAGCCTATACTCAATAAAACTGGAAAATCTGGAGGAAATGGAAAATTTCTAGACAGATTCCAGGTACCAAAGTTAAATCAGAATCAGATAAACTATATAATCAGTCCCACAACTTCTAAAGAAGTAGAAGCAGTTGTCAAAAGCCTCCCAACCAAAAGGAGCCCAGGTCCAGATGGCTTCAGTGCAGAATTCTATCAGATTTTCATAGAAGACCTAATACCAATACTCTCCAAACTATTCCACAAGATAGAAACAGAAGAAACACTACCCAACCCATTCTTTGAAGCCACAATAACTCTCATTCCTAAACCACACAAAGTCCCTACAAAGAAAGAGAACTTCAGACCAATTTTCCTCATGAACATTGACGCAAAAATACTCAATAAAATACTTGCAAACAGAATGCAAGAACACATCAAACAATCATTCACCATGATCAAGTAGGCTTCATCCCAATGATGCAAGGATGGTTCAATATACAGAAATCCATCAATGAAATCCACCACATTAAAAAAAAAAAAAAAAACTTAAAGAAAAAAATTGCATGATCATTTCACTAGATGCTGAAAAAGCATTTGACAAAATTCAACACCCCTTCATGATAAAAGTCTTGGAAAGAACAGGAATCCAAGGCCCATATCTAAACAAAATAAAAGCAATGTATAGCAAACCAATAGCCAACATCAAAGTAAATGGTGAGAAACTTGAAGCAATCCCACTAAAATCAGGGACTAGACAAGGTTGCCCACTCTCCCTCTACCTATTCAATATAGTACTGGAAGTCCTGGCCAGAGCTATTAAACAACAAAAAGAAGTCAAAGAAATACAAGTCAGAAAATTAGAAGGCAAAATCTCACTATTTGCTGATGATATGATAGTATACTTAAGTGACTTCAAAAATTCCACCAGAGAACTTTTACAGCTGATTAACAACTTCAACAAAGTGGATGGATATAGAATTAATTCAAACAAATCAGTAGCCTTTCTCTTCTTAAAAAATAAACATGCTGAGAAAGAAATTAGGGAAAAGACACTCTTCACAATAGTAACAAATAATATAAAATATTTTGGTGTGATGCTAACTAAGCACGTGAAAGATCTGTATGACAACAATTTCAAATCTCTGAAGAAGGAAATTGAAGAAGATTTCAGAAAATGGAAAGATCTCCCATGTTCATGGATTGGACGGATCAACATTGTAAAAATGGCCATCTTACCAAAAGCAATCTACAGATTCAATGCAATCCCCATCAAAATTCCAACTCAATTATTCCTGCGTCATCTGAGGATCCACCCCATATGCAGCCACCAAACCCTAGTACTATTCCTGATGGCAAGAAGGAATTGGCAGGAAGCAAATATGGATGCATTCTTGGAGGCTTTGCCAGAGTCATACAGATACAGCTGAGCATGCTTACAGCTAACCGCAATGAAGGTGCTAAAGAAAAGACTGAAGGAACTGAAAGGGGTTAGAACTTCATGGGAAGAACAACAGTATCAAATATCCAAACCCTCCACAACGCCCATAGACTAAAACACCAACTATTGAACACGCATTTAGAGACCCATGGTTCCAGTTGCATATGTAGCAGAAGATAGCAGTGTCTGGCATCAATGTGAAAATAGGCCTTTGGTCCAATGAGGGCACATTTTCCCAATGTAGGGGAATGACACGGCACTGAGGTGGAGAGGGTGATTAGAAGCAAGTTCACCTTTATGGAGACAAGCGAGGGGTAGAAGAGATGGGAGCATATAGGCGGAAGTGGATAACATTTCAAATATAAATACAGAGAGCATCTAAAAAAATATAAGGCAAAAAAAATTACTGAGGAAAAAAAGAGAGAGAGAGAAAAAAAAACAGATTTCTGAAGAATCAGGAAGCAGTACCTTAGGAAATGCAAAGAGAAAAGCTTGCCCTTGGCAACCAGATCACAGAGATGATGAAAATGAATAGAACTTACTCATCAGAATGTCTTCAGTTTACATATTTAAGGATGTAAATTTGGGTAAATGAGTTTGTCCAATTGGCTTGTTGAGTAGGCATTTAATTGAAAAAAAAAAAAATGAGGCTAAAATTTAGGCCTCCAAAAGGAACTAGCTATAAAAGTGAAGAATTCTATAATTTGTAACTTTGAACTGCATACTTGAATTTATGTCATATGCTCCTTTTACCTGTTAAGCTTCTTCCTAAAGTCAACATTACATATCATTCTAATGAGTAATCTACTGTCTTTGCTTAGGATTTTGTACTGATGCCATTTTATGGCCATTGATTATGGAAATAGTGCCATGTTGTTATGATATGTTTGTGTTAATATTTTGACTTAGACTTTTTTTACATTAAAAATTCAATATTATATATATTGAAAGAAGGAAAAAGAAGAATGTGCCTCTCAGGTGCTCATTCTGCTACAATCTATCTTGAGGTAGACTAGCATTATTAGTGTGGATACCATTTTCATTCAACACAGGCTTTGCTATAACACTGAGAAAATGAACAGAAACCACAGCCTAGTATCAATGTGCGTTCTTCAAGATGCTGTTCCCCCACGATTCTTACTGTCCCAAGTTTGACATTCTAATACATAGGAAACAACAAGCCTGTTGCCAAAGACAGACACAGCAGAAAAATTAGCCGTATAGATTTCTCTGAGCAGAGACCTTGCTCAAAAGCAAAATTTAAAAACATTTGTTATCTGCATATAGATGTGATGGTGCAGTGAGAAAGCATTTGTCTCAGAAGCAAATATATTGACTGCACTGTTTTTCAAATTCTGGAACCATAGGGAGTTGGGCCCAGTAGTGTAGGACAAGTAGTGGGTAGGGCAAGAGACTAGGGGTGGTCTCCCTGTACAAAGAAGAGCTTCAGAGGTTCACAGAGATTGTCACAGGACAGCTGAAGAGGGTTGAGAGAAAGACAGGAGAGTAAACAACTTCAGCAAAGTAGCTGGATATAAAATTAACTCACACAAATCAATATTCTTCCTCTACTCGAACACAAACAGGCTGAGAAAGAAATTAGGGAAAAGATACCCTTCACAATAGTCACCAACGATATGAACTACCTTGGTGTGACTCTAAGGAAGTGAAGGACCTATATGAAAAGAATTTCAAATCTCTGAAGGAGGAAATTGAAGAAGATATCAGAAGATGGAAAGATCTCCCATGCTCATGGATTGGAAAGATCAATATTGTAAAAATGGCCATCTTACCAAAAGCAATCTACAGATTCAATGCAATCCCCATCAAAATTTCAACTCAATTATTTATAAAGTTGGAAAGAGCAATTTGCAAATTCATCTGGAATAACAAAAAAAAAAAAACCCTAGAATATCAAAATCTATTCTCAACAACAAGAAAACATCTGCGGGAATCACCATCCCTGACCTCAAGCTATATTAAAGGCAATTGTGTTAAAAACCATATGGTACTGGTATAGAGATAGGCAGGTAGTTCAATAGATCAGAATAGAAGATCCAGAAATGAACCCTCACACATATGGTCACTTGATCTTTGACAAAGGAGCTGAAAACATTCATTGGAAAAAGGACAACCTCTTCAACAAATGGTATTGACTCAACTGGCACTCAGCATGCAGAAGAATGAAAGTAGACCCTTTCTTATCTCCTTATACAAAGCTCAAGTACAAGTGGATCAAAGATCTCCACATTAAGCCAAGTACACTGAAACTATTAGAAGAGAAAAATAGGGAAAATTTTAGAACACATAGGCACAGGGGAACATTTCCTGAACAGAACACCAATGGCTTGTGCTCTAAGATCAAGGATCGAGAAATGTGATTTAATGAGATTACAAAGTTTCTGTAAGGGTAAGGATACTGTCAAGAAAACAAAACAGAAGCCAACAGATTGGGAAAAGATCTTTATCAATCCCACATTTGACAGAGGTCTAATATCCAATATTTACAAAGAACTCAAGAAGTTAGACGCCAGAGAATCAAACAATCCTATTATTGGGGTACAGAGCTAAACAAAAAATTCTCAACTGAAGAATATTGAATGGCTGAGAAGTATCTTAGGAAGTGCTCGTCATTCCTAGTCATCAGGGAAATGCAAATCAAAACAACCCTGAAATTTTACCTCACACCAGTCAGGATGGCTAAGATCAAAAACTCAGGTGACAGCAGATGCTGGCAAGGATGAGGAGAAAGAGGAACAGTCCTCCACTGTTGGTGGGATTGTAAACTGGTACAACCAGTCTAGAAATCAGTCTGGCGGTTCCTCAGAAAATTAGACATAGTCCTACTTATGTGAGTGAACAGCTTAATGAATAAAATAAAAACACACCGGAAACCATCTCCAATAGACTTGTCCAAGAAGGAAAAAATTATCAGAATTAGAGGACAAAGTTGGCAAATCACAAATGAGCATTACCACAAAGTCCAATAACTTGACAGAATCAAGACACTAAGCCAACAAATTTATGAAACATTAAGAAGTTTCTGAGATACACACTAAAGGTATAGAGAATCTATTCAAAGAATGTATGGCCTAAAATTTCCCAAATCTAGAAAGAGAAATAGACATCCAAATATAAGATGCATTTAGAATCCCAAATAGACATTATTAGGGAAGAAATACTTAAAATTATGAGATTATAGAATACTTATAGCTTATGTAATTCCTGTAGTTAATATGTCAAAATCAAAAAGCAAAGAAAAAATATGATAAAAGCTATAAGGGGAAAGGATAAACTCTCAGAAACAGACACCTTAAAATACCATCAGATCACTCATCAGCACTCTCAAACTAGGAAGTCTGGAACAATGTATGTCAATGTATTTCTAAACATAGCTGCCAACCACAATTGCCAGAGCTAGCAAAGATATCATTTAAAATTGGCAGAGGAATTAGTAAAAAAAAAAAAAAAAAAAAAAAAAAAAAAAAAAAAAAAAAAAAAAAAAAAAAACAATCACACTTTAATTAATTCAGTTCATGACACCAAATCATCACTGAAAAAAGATTCATAAAACAACACTATACAGAGACAGAAAAAAGATAGTCTTAAGCATTAAAGTGCAGAAAAGAATAAAATTCATGTGTGGAAAAAGAGATGGAAAGTTATGAAAAAACAATCATTTTCAGCACACTAAAACAGCAAATCCCTACTAATTATAGGAGAGAAGAAAATAACATTTATTCAAACAACCAGAAAACAACCAAGAAAATTGTAGGAGTTAATAAATATACCTCAATAATAACCTTAAATGTAAATGAACTAAACTCACCAATAAAGAGCTAGAGACTAACTGACTAGATTAATAAAAAAAGATCTAACTATATATTTTTGTCAAGAAACATATCTTACTATTAGAGATACCTACAGATCAAGAATCAAAGAATCTTCCGTTTGATCTTCCTATAAAAAAATGAAACAAAAAATCTATGTAGTATAAAAATGCACCACAAACTGAGACTATCCAGAAAAAAATACAGATTATTTCACATTAATAAAAGAATTAACCAAAAGTTGTCATCTGTGTTAGGTATCCCAGTTTCACCAAACAAACAGTAATAAACATAAAAGGTTAGACAGGCCCTGATACAACCATAATGAGTGACTTCAATGCCTCCCTTTGTTTTATACTGGCCATCCAAACTAAAACTAAACAAGTGTATTTCATAGTTAAACTATATCATACATAGATAAAAAATATGTATCTACACAGTAGTACATACCTCTAATCCCAGCTATCAGGAGGCAGAAGTAGGCAGATTTCTAAATTCAATATTAGCCTGGTCTACACAGTTAGTTCCAAGATAGCCAGAACTACATAGGAAGACCTTGTCTTAAAAAACCAAACGAAACAAAACATGTATCTCCATTCTGTTTTATTGCTGTGATTCGACACTACAACCAAGGCAATTCTTTAATGTAAGCATTTAATTGAATGCTTACCTATAGTTTCAGAGGGTTACTCCATGGCTATCATGACAAGGAGCATGAGGGCAGGCAGGAGGTGGGAGAGGAAAGGAGAGAGAGAGAGAGAGAGAGAGAGAGAGAGAGAGAGAGAGAGAGAGAGAGACTGAAATTAGCATGGGATTTTGAAATTTCAATGCCAGCTCTAGTGGCAGGCTTCCTCCCATAAGGCCACAAGCAGTCAAACAAGACCATACCCTCTAATCCTTCCTTTTCAAACAGTTTCACTAACTGGGCATCAAGTTCAAACACATGAGCCTATGAGGGCCATTCTCATTCAAATCACACTTCATTCTATGCCACAAAGACTTAACAAATACAAAACAATAGAAGCAATTGCTTTCATCTTATTAGATCCACAGTGAAATAAACCTAGATATAATTAGCAAGAAAAACTACAGAAATATTTGGAGAGTAAGCAATAAACTCTTGAGTGATCAATAAAGAAAATAGGAAAGAAAAATTCTAATTCCTAGAATCAAGTGAATATGAAAGCGTAATTTAACAGAATCTTTGGAATGAAGCTATGCCAGTTCTAAGAGAAAAATTTATAGTATAAGTGTTTACAATTTTAAAAAATCAGAACAATCTCAAATAAATAACCTAACAATGTGCTTGGTGGATTTTAATAAAAGGAGAATATGTCAAAGCACAAAATAGTGATAGTAGTAACAATTACAACAAGAACAACAACAACAATAATAATAATAATAAAAGATTAGTTCAAAATGTAAAAAAATAGAGTATAAAAATAATATAGAAGCAGTCAAACATAAAATTGGTTCCTTGAAAAAATAAACAACATTACCAATTCTTTAACCAAGTCAACCAAAAGAAAAAGAACGTAGACTCAAATTAGTAAAATTACAGGTAATAAAGGGGAAATTACTACAGATCCAGTGAAATTCAGATGATTTCCATGGAATTCTTAGAAAACTTACATTCCTAAAATTAGAAAATACAGAAGAAACAGGTATATTGCTAAGCACATACAAGCTATGAAAATTAAACTAAGAAGTTATAAGCAATTTAAATGCATAGCAAGTATAAGTCTCCTCACAAAGAAAAACTGAAGACCACACAGAAGAGTTTCACTAACAAATTCTATTGCGTCTTCAAAGAGCTAACACCAATACTCCTCAAACTGATCCTATAAAATTCTCTTCAACATGAGTTCACAGACTCATTTGGTGAAACCTATGTCATTCATAATGGGAGGATATAGCAGCAAAAGAAAATTATTGGTCAACTTTTCTGATGAAAAACAGTAGAAATGTTTTTAGCCAAATAGAAATCAAGTTCAAGGACACTTTGTGATCAGACAACACAGAAGTTTTTTTTATCCATTAATACAAGTTCTTGTATGAAATTTAATACATAGATTTAAGATTAAGTCACATGATCATCTCAACAGATTAAGTAAAGGATTTTGCTTAAGTTCAGAATCCCTGCATCATAAAAACCCTGAAGAAATTAGGAAGAAGTAGAACATATCCCAAGAAAATATAGGCTGTATATGTCAATTATGTATCCAATATTATACTAAGTGGGAAAAAGTACAATAAAGAATGAGACAAGATTCCCCTCTCCTCTGCTCCAAATTCTAGAAAGTTGAAAGTGAGAAGACAAAAGAAAGACAAGGCTGAAAATCAGAAAGGAAGAGGTCAAAGTAACCTCATTTTACATAATCCTCTACTTTAAAGAAACAAAAGTTAGAGATATCAGAAAACTGATACACACACACACACACACACACACATATATATATATATATATATTCATCAAAGCTGCATGGTACAAAACTTAAACATGTGAAACCCACATACCTTCCTAAACACTGATAATGAACTCTTGAAAAAATAGGGGAGAGGAAAAATATTATCCACTTAATTAAGGAGGCCCAAGAGCTCTACAAAGAAAATGTTAGGTAATGAAGAAAGTAACTGAAGAAGACACTAGAATATGGAATGACCTCCAATGTGCATATATTAGAAGAATTAATAAAATGAATGTAGATATCCTATCAAAAGCAATCCACTGATTCAATGAAATCTTTTTAAAATTTTAATTACATCCTTCACAGAACTTAAAAAACATATACTCTAAAATTCATATAGAAGCACAAAAGACCCCAGATAACCAAAATAATCCTGACTAGAGAGGGTGATGGTGGAGTTAGCACCGTATCTGATTCAGTTTCATATTACAGAACTATAGTAACAAAACTTGTATGTAGCTCAACAAAATGGAATTGTGGCCCAGAAATAAACCAAACTAGCTAAGTCACCTAAATTTTAACGAAGACATCAATAACAGACAGCCTCTATGAAACATGGCATTTGGAAAATAGAATTCAGATCTATCCCTCACTCTGTATAAAATAAATTTAAAATGAACCAAAGATCACTATATGGGATCTGAAATTGTTAAAGAACTCATATACAAACATTTCATATCACAACAATATGATAAACTTCTGTAAAGTCCAAAATATAATCTCACAAATTGTCAAATGTAAAGAAAAAAAGCTGTACAAAACTGGGTTGAAGTAGAGGTCATTGTGCTAAGTGAAAGAAGCCAGACTTGGAAATAAGGACATGGTAGTCTTTCTATGAATGATCTCAGTATGAACATTTAAACAAACATCTCCTTCCTTCTTCCTCCCTGTGTGTGTGTGTGTGTGTGTGTGTGTGTGTGTGTGTGTGTGTGTGCGCGCGCGCGCGTGTGCACATGGTGCAGGTTGGGAAGTGTGAAACTAGAAAGAAAACCATGAGGATTTAGTAAAAGCTATTAAAGAAATGGGGTGGAAAAACTGAATGAAATTCATAAAAAAAAAAAAAAAAAAAAAAAGAAGAGACTATTGGGTTGGAGAAAGGGAATCAGTAAGGATGGAATGTGAAGAAAACATTAGTGAGGCAATGAATAAAAAATTTATAATGGCTTACACATCAAAATGCCATAATGAAGCCACCATTTTATATGATAACTCTAAAAGTTAATTGTAAAATTTAAAAAATCAAAACTTACCTTAAGGTGTTCTAGAACACAAACTGTCACTGCACCTATTTTTGACAATAAAATTTGTGAAGACCCAACTTTACTCCTTGGACTACTTGTTGCACTCTGGTAGCAAAATTACTACACACAACTGACGCAGCCAGCAATCCTCCCTCATCCACTCACCATGTACCTCCAGTCCCTCCTACCTCTAGAAAAGGCATGCTAGCCCTGTTGTCAAACAGCAGGAGGACAGCTAAGGTTCAGAGCAGTTAGTTCTCAGGAGAAAGGCAATTAAACAAATGAGGTTTTACACACCAATCAAACAACAACTCTCTGCAAAAACTCTTGATGTTTTGTATGCAACAGTAGATTTGTGTATCCATTATCCTGGAGTGAGCAGGAAATGCTGTGTTTGTTTGTTTACTTTCTGGGAAGCAAAAGAAGACAGTTTTCAAAGATTATTAATTTACAGGAACAAAGAAATGTTCTGGATCAAAACCACCCAATGGAGAGACGATAGAGTGTCAGTGCTGTTTAATGGTGGAGAATCAAGTTTCTAATTTTAATTGTAGTAGCCACATATTTTTAGTGGGCAGTTTAATTCTAAATGTGCAGGTTAAGTCATTTGCTCGTCAGGTCGGTAAATCTGCAACAAAACCCTGTTTAAAGATAAAACATTTCAGATTCACAAATAAATAAGAAGCTCAAAAATATTTTATAGAAAGGCATCTGAATATGTTTGCATAAATAAGGGACAAAGGCTCTCTTCATGGTAGCCCATGGAGTCTAGACCGTGAAGACAATAAAATCTGGAGGCCAAAGGGGCTATTAAACCTGCAGTAGTTCTCTCTCTCTCTCTCTCTCTCTCTCTCTCTCTCTCTCTCTCTCTCTCTCTCTCTCTCTCTCTCTCTCTCTCTCTCAAAACTAGGCTTTAAGGTTTTAACTCAGTTCACAGAGAAATCGTTTAAGCCATTGATCAGTCTAAATACTTAGACTTGATACCTACATTTCCTTTCCAGCTAACATAATACTTGCTCGTTGTATTTTGTTTTTCTTATTATATAAATGTTATTCTTCATTTGTACAGTAATAGAAATGGAAAAGTACTCTATGTTCATATACATATACATAACATACATATGCATACACATATACATATATAGTTCAACATTGACCATCATCCCAGAACAAACACCTAGTAAGTCACTTCAAATAATTTCTATGTTTAAACACACAGATCACTTTTATTTTTCTCTGCCGAGTCTTTCTGAGTGTGAAAGAAACAGACATGCCCACTCATGGCTAAGTCAAAGGCATATGAGGAGTGACACTTGAGCTATAAGCTCTCCCCATCCCTGAATCATGTGTCTCTCAGATTAATAAGAAATGGACCACATTTTTACAGCTAGACATCTGGACTTTACAGCTGCCATAAGAACCCCATGTGTCAGGTTGAATCTGGGACAAAGACAGGGAAAGGAGAAATGAAATGGCAAGATGTTGTGTGGTTCCTGGACCACCTCTGTAACTCCTTTTCTCAATCTTTTGTCAATTCTGAAGGAACATAATTTACACTAGATCCATAGCTGTGTCCCCAAGATTTCATATTGCGGTGGTTTGAGGTGAGTGATCAAACATATAGTACTGGCTACGCTAGATCTGTAGGTATTTCCAAATAAGGCTATTTTTCTCACTTTGAAATTTCAAGTCTAAGAAAGGAAAAATGACTATTTATTACTCCTGATTTTCAGAACCTACTCTTCTTCCTGTCTAGGGACACCATCAAGAGAAACTACACTAAATTTGACAACACTAACTGATGAATTTTCTAAAATCTATAGCATTGTCCAAGATGATAAGAACTCAGTAGAGGATTATGTATTTTAAGTCTTAAGACAATGATAGAATCCATAAATCTCTAGAAAGAAACAACAAAAGAGCCCTTGGTAGCTACATGTTCATACACAGATATTTCTCCATCACTTTAGTTAGAATTATTAGGAAAGCACCCCAATACCTGTCAATGACAATTCTAATCAGACAGAAGCTACAATGTCAAGGCCCCAAAGACTGGCTTGCTTTGCTATCGGGATGGGATTCTTGTCTTGGCTCTGATGAACACTGCAGAGTCAAAACCACCAAGCCATTCAGATTCCAAGAATAAACACAGGCATGTGTGATGGATATGATTTCCGACTGTAACTTTGTCTACATTTGCCACAGCAGTGCAAATTTCCAGAACTATTATGACTGGAATTTTGGTCTAAACTGATTGGTCATGGTCTCCAGTGCTCCTGTAATCAGGGAAACCAATACTCCTGTGCCTCTGCCAACTGTGCTACTGTAGAGACAAACCATGGATGATAAGATTGACTGAGTTGTGACTGGAATGGTCTCCAGTGGACTGAATGGCCACATGCAAAAGACTTTGTAGTAATCTCAAGCCAGGGTAATTGTTGCATCCCAGAACAATGGATTCTGACCATGTTCTTCCTTGGCTCTTGCTGCCCAAGTCCCTCAACATGGGCAATTACAGTAGATGGTAGAATAAGGTACCTACAGGTCTCAATCCTCCATATCTCAGTTTCTTTATTTGTAAAACAGGTATCTAAAGGGGGGGCTTAATTAATGGCTTGCTTTGGGAACCAAAAGAGGTAACATAAATGTATCTGGTAAGTGATGGGCAATTAAAAGTACCAGCTATAAAATTATAATGTGATTTCATTTTATGATTGAAGTAAAAAGAGTAAAATGATGCTAACAAAAATTTAATCAAAACCAAATGTTTTTACCATATTTTTCCTCTGGAAGTATAATTTCCTACCTTTAACCATTTCTTAAGTCTCAAAAGCAATATTCATTCTGGCTGCCTTATATTTTTGGAGTGAAGAAAAGGGTTTATTTGCTTGCACTTCCACATCACTGTTCATTATCAAAGAAAGTCAGGACAGGAACTCAAACAAGGAAGGAACCTGGAAGCAGGAATTGATACAGAGGCTATGGAGGAATGCTGCTTACTGGATTGCTCTCCACAGCTTGCTCAACCTGCTTTCTTACAGTACTCAGGACTACCAGCCTAGGGATGGCACAATCCACAATGGGCTGGGCCCTCTCTCTATTAATCATTAATTAAGAAAATGTCCTATGTCTGGATCTAAAGAGACAGTCTGTCAGTATAGACTCCCTCCTTTCATATTATTCTTACTTATGTCAAGTTGACATAAAACTCTGGCTGCCCTATCTTAAAATGTGTATAGAGTCATTCATGCATTTGATGCATGAAGGTAGTCAGGTTTGTCAGCATGACTTCTTTAAAACATTTTCCTGCAGTTGTATTAACTCTATGTTTTACAGAAGGCCAATGATATTTTAAAAGTCACTATGTAGCAAAATTAACCTGCATCTAATAAGCAAAAAACTCTGGATAAGCATTCAACTTGAAATCTACAGAACCATTACTTCTGTTAGCACAAGTTCCCCTTGCATTTTGTTAGGAGTGGGATTTGTTTAATCCCTTTAAAGTTTTATATTTTCATATATTTGTATCTTTTACTCCTTGGGGCTGATTCCTGCACTACTGATGCTCTGTTCAGAAAGTGCTTGCCTACCCCAATGTCCTTTTAAAAATATTCCCTATGTTTTTGTCTAGATGTTTCAGCATTTGGGATTTTAAATTGAGATCTCTGATCAATTTTAATTGATTTTTGTAGAGAATGAAAGCTATGAATTTTATTCCAGTTTTCTGAAGGTAAATGTCCAGTTTTTATAGCACATTTTTTAACAGGCTAGCTCTTTTTCAGTGCATGATTTTACTTTCTTTGTTAAAAAAAAAAAGTGGGTAAAGCTTTACTGGTTTATTTCCAGCTATTTTAGTCCCATGGTCTACCTACTACTTTTATGCCAATGCCAAACTGTCTCTATCACTATAGCCCTGTAGTATAATTTGAGCTTGGCTACTGTAATGCTCGCATGTCTGTTCTCACTCCTTAGAATAGCTTGGTTGTGGAGAGGGGACTCAGAAGGGAGTACACCTTTGTGAAGGCAAATGGAGGGTTGGGGGGATGAGAGTGGGGCAGGGTAAAGGGATAATATCTCATATGTAAATACAGAGTATCTAATTTAAAAAAGAAAAAAAAAACCCAGTATATCTTTGGCTATTCACAGGGTTTGTTTGTTCATTTGTTTGCTGGGTTGTTTATTTGTTTGCTGGGTTGTTTATTTGTTTGCTGGGTTGTTTGTTTGTTTAGTTGATTGGTTGGTTGGCTGGCTGGTTGGGGGGTGAGTGGGTGGGTGGGTTGTTTGGTAAGTTGGTTGGTTGATTGGTTGGTAGCTGGTGGGTCAGGTTGGTTTGTTGGTTGGTTGGTTGGTTGGTTGGCTGGCTGGCAGGCGGGTGGGTGGGTGGTTTGGTTAGTTAGTGGGTTGGTTGGCTTGGTTTGGCTTAATTGGATTTTTGGTTTTTGTGGTTTCCTATCACGTTTTGGATATTTCTTTAGAAAAAAATACCAACAGCCATAAACATCTAAGAAGACAACCATCTTAACCCCACTTTTCATTTTCAAAGCAGCTAGCAAGTTGTGTGGAAAGTGAGGCACAGTGTAAACAGTCTTAAGAACTTAGACCTGGAGATAAAAAGTGGATTCAAGTCACACCTCTCTTCCATTTTCTGCAGGGAAAACACATAAGTCTCACCAAGTATAATTGGTAGAAGAGTCTCCATTCAAACTCCTTAAGACTGCAAACTATTTTGAATTATACAGTCTTTGAAAGGAGCATGACACATAATAGTGCTCAAGAGTGACAATCTCATGATAATGAAGTTCAGCATTGTGGCCTGCTCCTATAGAGTGTGGAAAGTCACCCCCACTGTACCATAGGCCCCCAACTATAATGTAAGGCTCACTCCTTCCTTTCTTACTTAAGCCATTCTCACTGTTGAAGGCTATGTTTGAAGAATAATTCTGGGTAGATTCAAACCTTAAAATCTCTGCTCTGAAGAAGTTATACAACAGTACACAGTTATGTATGCTGGAATTATTATTCAGGTTCCAGTTTCTGTAGCAAATAAATGAGTTAAATCAACTATTAGAAGAAAGTTCTGTTCTCACTCTTCACTCTGGTTCCTTCACTCCATTGTTTTAGGGTCTGTAGCAAGAGAAAACATCTCACTCCACAGCATCGAGAGAGCAAAAAGAGAGAAGAACCAAGGGATTATTATCTTCTTTAAGCCAGAGCCTCAATGCTCTACTCACCTGCCAATAGAACCCACCACCTCCTAAACCCATATCACCTCCTAACAGCACTCCACACTGGAGAAAAAGTGATTAACCCATAGACCTTTTGAAAACACTTAACATAGCTAAGACCTGTCAGCAGGAAATTCAACATAAAAGCAGAAGGTAGACCTCAGCCTTTTTAATCTATGACTGGCTAGAGATGAACTGGCTGCTGGTGGCTTCTCTTTACTCTGACAAACCACTGAGACATACCCTGCCCCTCTGCGCCCTACTACTTCCCAGAAATCCTGATGGAACAGGAGGCCATCAGTTCTTCCAAGAGTGTTGCTAGAGTTTTAGCATAAAGCCCCAGTCTCCAAAAGCCTCAATAAATTGGCCATGGTCCCTCACCCTAATATGACATTTAAACATAAAAATAATGCTGAAAATCCTAAAAAGAGATTTATTCAAAGTGACCATGATGGGAAGAGCCCGGACCTCTGAGTCCATCTTAGGGCTACAATAAGATTTGGGTTGAGGGAAAGCAGCATGCATAACTAAGAAGTTCTGCTCAAGGTCTGATCAAGCTCAACTCTGATCCACCATTGTTTCAGCTGTGGTCCTGCAAGGTGGTCAGTCCAGCAAGGTGGTCAAATAAGTTGTTAGGCATAGCTGAGAGTGTAGCTTCACTCCGCTCCCATGGTCAATCACTGTTTCTGGTTTGGAACAGAAAAAAAAAAAAACACCAAGGGCTCATCTTGCCATAGAATTTTTTCTCCTGGAATTCAAGGTGAATTTAGAGTGGAGAGTAGAGGTAAAACCACCTCTGTGCCTTCAGCCAAAGTATAGACTCAAATGAAGGCAGATGTAGGCTTTCATCTAGATATTGGGTACTTTGTGGACCCAAGAGTTAGTGCTTTCTACTCAACGAAGCCTTTAAGTGCCCTGTGCAAGAATGAGGCTGTGAAGTATCTAAGGACCAGCCTTTTTGGCTAGAGGATTGAGGCAAGATTCAGGGACTGTTGGACAACAGAGTTCATGTCTCAGAACTCAGGGCAAGTGCGTAATACTCTCTTGAGTGAGAAACTAGAAAATCCATGAAAATTGCTTGTAGGCATTTCTTCAGCTTTGGTTAGACAGGTTTAACCCATCATACAAAGCCTTGCCTGGGTTCCTATGGCTTAGCTTCAATGCCTGAAAGGGGTCTGGGTTGATGATCACCTCCCTGAGCATTCCAGGGATGCACCATGCATTGGCTGCAGCAAACAGAGAAGATAATATTCCCCAGATGCACTGTGACTAGGTGTCAGAAAAACAAAAAGAAAAAATAGGACTATTCAAACTGAGCTCTGACTTCATTTCTAAATTTTGTAATTGTACAAAAAGGCGTTAACAAATGGAATACAAATGGAAGCAATACAGTTATGCCCTGGACCGCAGAGATACTGCAAGAGATCAGGTGAACAAGCGCAATGTTAGGAAAGGAGACAGTGGCCCGTATCATTTGTTTTGATTTTCCAAGTCGAGGTTGCTCACTGATGTCCATAGGGAAAGATATGGATATTTTATTCATACCCAATAAATGTATAAATAAATGGTGGGACATTACTTGTTTATTGTTTGCTGTGCGCTAGTCATTGATTTAAATGCAGTAATACATAAACTCAGCCATAGTCTATATTTAATAAATAGGAACATGTAGTTAAATATACTTAATCCATTCATTTAGGAAATAATAAATAAGGTATACTTACTCACAAAAGTAACCTAAATGAATATGAGCCTGCACAAAAAAGGCGTCAGCAATAACACAGGTAAGCTTTGGTTTAGGTGTCAAAAGCTATATATACATGGGAAGAAAAAGTGGTTGGCAGTTACCCTGAGAAGCTGCAAGTGACCCCAGGAATGCAAATACAAATAGGCCTGTTTGCCCACATTAAGATAGTCAAAGTCAGCTATAGGACTCCTACAAACATGCTGGGTACTTCTGCTCTCCCAGAACAGGAGCAGCCTGGGAGTTAACCAGAATATCTGCTTCATTTAACACAGCTCAGCAAATGAGCCAGAGACTTAAAGAGCTTTGGGTGACTCATCCCACAGAAGGGTTTGCCTCTCCTTCCCATTCCACAACAGTAGCTCTGCGCTGAGGCATCTTCACCCAATATCATCTCAATTAATCCCTCTGTTTACATAGATCAACTGGCTAATGGAGCCTGGATTAGACTTGGGGACTGGGATTCTGAGTTTAGCTTTGCACTGTCCTGCTGTCTCTCATCAATAATTACCGCCCCAAGGGTGTCTCCCAGGCCAGGGCACATCCTCATATGCAACATGATTTAAATCCATGGTAGCTCCGTGACATAATCACATTAAGTCCATTTTGCAGATTAATAATTGTAGCTCAGAAATGCTAAGAGAGGAAGTCTGGGTGTCAGTACAGTTTCTCAGGACAACTGCAAAAGCTCACACGAAAGGCAAGGGAGACTGGTGGCCTCTCTTCCCTCTCAGAGGTAGTAGCATGGCTAGCTGCAGGACCAGGATAGATATTAGAGACTCCTCTGGAAGAAACAACTAGCAGTTTGCACAACACTGGAGAACTGGAGAGCAAAGTTAACAAGAATCCAGTTTCCAAACAAAGAATGTGCTTCAATGAGCACATGGAGAGATTGGGCACAGGGGGGTTGGAGCTCATATGAATGGCACCATATACCACTTCAGGATGCTCTATGGTACTTCATAGTAAGATCTCACCAACGTGTCCTTGGCTCACAGAAAAACGAGATGCATCTCATCTACATTAATTGGTTCCAGCTTTTTAAAGTGTTCAATAACCCCTCAAATGCATTGCCTAAGTTAACTAAGGGTACTGGCCCTTACCTCTGAGGGCTGTGCATTCCAAGGGAAGGGTGGGCCTCTGTGTTTGGGTTTCAAATCAATGGATTAAGATGCTGTTTCAAGAAGACCTAACTGATGCCAAGGCTCTTTGGACATTAAGCTGCTTTTGAAAACAAACTTGATAAGTCAAGAATTCAAAGTTCTTGGTCTTAAACTCTAATCTGTCCAGTGTTTGCCTTGCCTTTAACAACAACAGAAAAAAAAAAAAAAAAAAAAAAAAAACCAGTGGCACTTTGAAACATAAATCTATACAAGCAGTCTGCAATTTTGATTTCCACAGCTGGATTTATGACTCCTTAGGGCAAATGTTAGTGAACTTATAACAAACTGGAAAATATGTGCAGCAAGTAATTATTTGATTTACAGTAGAAATTTTAATAGGACCTCTTCAGGGTGTTTTAGAAAGCTGTTTGTCTTCATTTTTTTCTCCCTCTGATCCCTGGTCCTACAGCTCTAGCCATGTGAGAAGACCTGAGAACATGCACAGGGACCAGTGTAATGAATCACCTGAGGCTCATGAGCAAGATCTGATGGCTGAAATTCAAACAAATAGAGAAGCTGCAAGCCTCTCCCATACAGTTCAACCAGTCATAACTACTCTGGTGCATCTTCTTTTTATGCATATCTATTCAACCGACATTTTGAAGGGTCGAGGCACATGACCAGTAAGTAGTGTGGCTGGAAGCAATTTAGACTCTTGTCCCTTTCATAAAAACACAGGATTGCATTTGGTCTTCACGCATGTTAAACAATCTTAATAATTTGCTAGTTGTTAGAATAATATTTTTATACCCAGGCTGTGATATTACACTCTTCTGTGATGAAAGCTTCCACCCAAACTCTCCACTCAAAAATGAAGGCTAGGAAGTGGAGCTGCAACTACCATTCCTAAATAATGTCACCCAAGCTCTGGTAAAATGTTGTGCTTTTTGATTTCACCCCAGGTCTGCTGAAATCCTCATTAGGTTTCAGGAGGGGGAGGTTACTCTCCCCTCTACTAGCCATCATTGTGATCAGGAAATACAGATGTAGAAGCTCCAGATGTTTCCCTTGAGAGGCCAGACCCCAGTGGGCATATTTCAAGCAGGCTTGGGTGACATGTCTGAATGCAATGCTGTGTGGCACTGGACTCTTTTTGCCTGACTTGGGTAGAACTTTAAGGAGATGGGAGAAGACCTAGCAGAAAGCAAAGTCTTCTTAGATTTGCAAGAATTAGCCGTCCTACACCTCTACAGGCACCAGAATATACTGGTGTGCAGGATTCATCAGCACACATAGCCAGGCCCTAAGCCTGATGTCTCTGATTCAGGGGATCCAGGATGGCCTAAGAATTTGTCTAACAAGTTCCCAGCTGGCATAGTGCTATCAGTGCAATGACTACAGGTATAGACCGTGGAGGAAGCCGATGGCTTCTGCTACCTACCGCAAAGTTACATCGTGACCTGAAGGACTTGAAGTAGTAGAATCCCTCAGATCCATCATGAGAGGTGAGTGTGTCTTTCCAAGGCTGAAGCTAGGTTTGGCTGAAAGAAAAAAGCCACTGGATGAGCAGGACAGAGCTCCTCACTAAGGGGTGACCCAGTTACTCACAAATTAATATCTGGGAATGAAAGACATCAACTCATAAAGTTACATGGAGAACTATTTAACCTCAATCAGGGGGTTGCCACCCTGCCTTTGATCATTTAGTTCTCAGATAAAAGACACAAAAATTTTATATTTTGATAAGCCTTTAAAGCACCAGAGCTGGGCAGAAACCTACCCTCTATACTATCATGGCTACATCCCTGACAAAATCCTTGAGATGTAACTTGCCATGTTTCTCCTGGGCTGCTTTTCCTACAACTGGCCTGTTCTCACAATCCCTTAAGGTATGGCATATTCTCCTCTCTCTACCTTCTCTAGTATGGTCCTGCCTCAGACTCCAAGCCCAGGAACTGAAACCTACCTCTCTTATGTCCAGCTGTAGGCTGTGAGCATCTTTATTCAACCAATAACTTAAAATTAAGGAGCAAGGTCGCATAGCAGCACTAGGTGCATGCGAGGATTCTCTCAGTCCCCGAGGTCCCCCTGGAATATCTTGGGGGCCGGTATTAGTATTACATTACATTAGAATTAGCTGGTGGTGGTTGTAGTGGAGGTGATGGTGATGGGGTGTGTGTGTGTGTGTGTGTGTGTGTGTGTGCACTGAAGGGGGGGTCATCTCATCTCATTTGCAGAATAGGAAAACAAACAAAACATGCAGAAATAGCTGGAAATGTTTTAAGCTTTTCCTGTGACATTTCCTATCCATAAACAATTCTTGACCATATATCTCAGCCACTAAATTTTTATAAATAAGATATGCAACAGGCAAGGCTGTCCCCAGTAAAGCATAAGATAGCAGTAAGTGTGTAGAAATTGTTGATGAAGTGCTTCTTTAAATTAAAAAACAGAAAATAAACTTGGGCTGGAGTTGATGGCTGAACTTGAGGTATGCCTATAGAGTAAATATGAGGGCTTGGGTTCAGATCAAACCCAACTGGAAAGCAGCCAGGAGTGGGGTGGACACAGGTGGGTCTCTGAAAATCATTAGCCAGCCAGCTTTACCAAGTTAATGAGTTCTAGGTCCAGTAAATGACCCTATGTCAAAAAAGAAAGTGCAAAGCAACCAAATATGACACCTGGAATAGACCCCCACAAGTCTACACATATACAGCATACTCACACATGCACACACACGAAATTTAACAACAACAGCAAAAGATGATGCCATGTGCTCATATAGTTATGAGAAAATTGTTCAACTTCTAAACTAAGAAAGCGAGAAATTCTAGGGAAGGTGATCACACCACCATTCCCTACTCACCCGCTCAGTAAGTATTCCTATCTTTGCCTCAAGGAGAAAAGGAGCCTAGGCTAAAGCTGGTGGGAATCAAACAACAAAGAAACGCAGAACCCCAGGAATCTATGAAACAGAACCTGTTGAAAGTCTCGGAAGAGAGAAGTTACAGGCAATCTCTTTGAAGGGGGATTCACAGCAGCCACAAGAGAGGAATAGGATGACACTGACTATTTGGGGATTGGTTATTAAGAGTATTAACCAAATAAAGGGAAACTATACGGAGACATGCAAAGGATGTGAATGAAGTTGGCAGGTGATAGCACTAAAATCAGACCTTTATAAGCAGCCCCATGTGGAAGCACAGGCTGGCAGAGAGCAGGAAACATGTCCAAAGCCACATGATGCATTGTTATGCTGACCACCTGCATCTGACTCTAAATAAAACAGCTTGCTTCCCATAAAACCAGTTGCTGAACTGAGGAATGTGAGATTTGTTGGTTCCCTTTCTCAATATGTGGCAGAGGCACAAAAGAAGAAACTTGTGGCAGGAGAGGACTGTGTGTACTCACAGTTTCAGAGGATCTGACAGTCCCTTTGGCCAAGATAATGGTTGCAGGAGCACACAGTCAAAGCTCTTTAGTTCTCAAGAAAGATCAGGAAGCAGAGAGGACAGGAAAAGGGTCCCTGTGACCCACCTCCACCAGCCAGGTCTCACTTCTGAAAGATTCCATCTTCTCCCAAAATAGAATCATCAGCTGGGGATCAAATGTTACTCACAGAAATTTTAGGGGACATTTATTTCTCATTCGAACAGGAGTATAGAATCTTCTATAATTTTATCACTGCAGAAGCTGTAACACAAGAGTCCCCCCTCCCCATTTCCAAGGGAAAAGCAAGTCAAAAGACAGCAATAAAGAGCAGGAGCATCTGCTGCCATCCCTCCCACAGACCCTACCCTGGCTCACTTCCACTTGTCACTAGAGACTTTACTTATAACATCCCGTGTCACCTGCTTGACACCTGACATGAGTCTGACACTATTTTCTTTGAGATCTTACCAAACATCATTCTAAGACTTTGGGAACTCAAAATCAAAAGCTAATCAAGTGCCAAAACTCTAAAAAAAAAAAAAAAAGTAAAAGAATACACACACACACATACACACACACACACACACACACACTCACACTCACACGGCTGGAGAGATGGCTTAGCAGTTAAGAGCAGTACCTGTTCTTCCAGAGGAACAGGCTCTAGTTTCCAGCACCCACATGGTGGCTCACAAGCTCTCTGCACCTCCAACCCCAGGCAGAGGTCTAAGATCCAATGGCCTGTTTACATGGTGCACAGACATACATGAAGGTAAAAACTCATATACGTAATATATAAAAATTCCAGCTCCAGTGGCTCAGTGGGTAAAGGTTTTTGCCATCAAGCCATAAAGCGTAAACCCACTTATGATGAAAGAAGAAAACTGACTCCCATAAGCTGTCTTCTGAGCTCCACATGCATGAGTGTATACACACACACACACACACACACACACATTGGGGTGGCAGTAACTACTCTTCTTCATAAACCCTTATAACCAAAGCAACTTAAAGAATGTAGAATTTATTTGAGAATATGGTTTCAGGGAGATAAGGATGCGCTGGGTCTGGGAACTGAGGCAGCAGGCAGCAGGTGAGGTAGCAGCAGGCAGGAAGCAGAGAAAGTAGCCAAGCCTTCCACACAGCACCATCAATGGGGTGGAGCATCCACATGCCTAACACAATGGAGAACGTTTCTCATTCAAACCATCAGAACCCTCTTCTCAGCTTTGCACGTGCCAGTTTTCAAAAGGCTGAACATATGCTTAGTGAAAGGACGGCACAGCCAGAGTTCCTCTGTTCCCTCCAAGACCTCCCATGTTGCAGTCTTAGCATATGGCATCTTGCACCGGTCCCAGTAGCCAGGTGAAAAAGAAAGACAGGTAGAGACAAGGGTTATGTCTCAGAGGCCATGTGAACTGCCATCCTTGGTGACCTCAGCTGGCATCTGGTCAATCTAGTCTTCCCAAAAGAGCTGGATGGGCACTGCCTTTCTGTAGCCTTCAAAGAATTGTTTTCTCTTTAATTACACATGAACCTGTATTATAATAATATACTGTACAGGCTGAAATCTACTCCTCCCATATACTAACCCTGGGTCAATAAATGTAGCCAACAAGATGATGTTTTAGTTTGCCAGTAGAATAAAGGGCATTATTGTATTGGGGAGACAGTCCTAGATTATTTGGGTAAGCCTCAAATGACTTTACAGTGTCCTTATGAGAAAGACAAAGTGATGTCACACCATACAAAGCAATATGAGTGCAGAGAGAGAGAGAGGAGTAGGAGGAGGAAGAGGGGAAGAGGAAGAGGAAGAGAGAAGAGAGAGAAGAAGAGAGAGAAGAAGAGAGAGAAGAGAGAGAAAGTCAATGAATGGTAGCAGCTGAAGGAGACAAGGATGTGATCCTATCAGCACCTCCATACCTGCTCCAGGAAATAGATATCTGCCTTGGAATTTCAAAACAATAAAGAACTGCTTCTGTTTTAAGCCACTGAAATGGGGACATTTATTTGGGCTATCACATGAAACTAACACAGGCATTCACAAAGAAAAGGTAGAGTTCTAATGAGGTTCAAAGTCCTCTTAGCATCCCCCCTTCCTTCTCTTCCAGTCTCTTCCTGTGGGTGCACAATGGCTGTGTTCCGAATTGCCAGTCTGGCCCTCGTTTTTTTACATACATGACTATTCTCTGGAAAGATTTGTTTTTAGTCATAAGCAACCCAAATTATTCCCCCAAACGTACACTTTAGTTCCATCCATTTTGAACTCTGAAGGGATATGTTTTTCTGTAACTTAGATCTTCCAGTACCTATTCAGTATGGAGACTGGTCTTGGCTGCCAGCTAGATGGATAAAGAGATGTCTAGGAATGGTGAGTCATGTCTCATATGTCTATAGGGTGTTTCCAAATACAATTGACACGTGGGGTGGTGACAGCCTGAGGGAGGGGTGGCTGACCTGAAGGTGGGCAGCACCTTGTAATAGGTGGGGCTGTAAAGAAGTTGGAGGCTAGCCTTTGTAAATAGAGGAACCCTTCCTCCTGTACAAGTGTTCATAGATGTTGTCTGCCGAGGTCAACTCCAGCTTCTCTAGTGGACCATCCTCCTCCAACTCAAGACATTTAATGAAAGCCGCACTAATAATATCTGTGCTAGATGGGTCTGCACCAAGTCCTTGGTGTATATAATATGGATTCCAGCCTGGTGTTCATATGGGATCCCTGTGTTTGGGAATGAGAGTGCCTCTGTTTCTTGTACCTTCTCTTGGGCTCTTTTATTTCTGTTTTGTCCAATTCCAATGTGTTAGTTCTTGTTTTAACTTAGCTAATTTTATTTATCTTAATCTATTATTGTCTCTTGAAGCCTGTTTGCTTTCTAATGAGAGACAGAAATGGGGATAATCTGGATAATAGGGGAGGTGAGAAGGAACTGAAAAAAATAGAGAGAGAAAACTAATCAGGATACACTATGTGAGGAAAAACATACTATTTTCAATAAAAGGAATTTGAAGAGAGGGCGGGGCTATTCTCTGGAACTCAATATCATTGTTTCTCCAAGCGATGCTTTCTGAAGTAAGTAGTTACCACAGCCTTTATTTTTGCAACCTATAGACTGCCACTGATGCCTTATGGTGCAGGCCAACCAATTAATACTCCCCACCTTACCCCTGAGTTATAAATCTAAATATTTGTATTGTACTGGGTCTGCTTCTATGGAAAGCCCTAACATTGTTTTCTTGAGGTTTATCTATAGAATTACAGACTTAAAGCACATTTTTCTATACTGTAGCATATTCCATTCTGTGAGTACATACTCATTTAATGGTCTGTTTTTATCTAGACTGTTTTTAGGAAAGTCTGAATTTCATAATAATATTCCTAGCCCTTAACTCTCCACTGCTCTGTCTCATACTTAAGAGTCACTGGACTCTTTCCTTAACCCACCCTTGTCTTTCCCAACCTACTTCACCTCTCTATTCCACAACCCTTGATCCTTTTGCTCTTGAACATATGGCACACATTCTCATCTACAGACTCCCACTGGCAGCCTTTTCTAGATCATTTTTATTCAAGTCTTCTGCAAGCTGCTCTAACTGCTCAATCTAAACCACTCACCCCAGCCTGCGCCCTTCTCCTGTGGCCCATGTGGCTCACTCATCTGCACTTGCCTATGTTTCTTTCCCAATGTACTGTCTATCTTCTTAAACAACACAAACCTACCTCATCCAACTCTCTGCCCATCAATAGGAGCAACAATGACATGGAGTGAATGGCTAGCTCTATTTGCTGGCTGGCTGGCTGGTTGTATGTATGTATTGTATGTGTGGATAGATGGATAGGTGGATGGGTGGATGGGTGAGTGGGTGGGCAGACAGATGAATGGATGGGTGGATGGATGGATGGATGGATGGATGATGGATGGATAGATGGATGGATGGGTGGATGGATGAGTGGGTGGACAAATGGATGGATGGGTATATGGATGGATGGATGGATGGATGAATGGATGGATGGATGGATGGATGAGCATATTATGAATGGACAGATAGATGAGTGGGTAGATAGATACATGAATGGCTGGATGGTTGGTTGGGTGGATGGATGGGTAATGGATGAGTGGGTAGGTGGATGGAAAGGTGGATGAGTGTATTATGAATAGATGAGTGAATGAATGAATATATGTATGTATGTATGTATGGATAGATGGATGGTTGGATAGACAGATGAACAGATGGATGAACAAAGCTATAAAGTAACAAATATGTTGTGAGCAGATTAGAGATAACAAAACTTCAATTGCTCATCCATTGTCAGGACATAGCTTCTTAAGTGTTGATTTCCTAAAAGGCTCTGAGCTGAAGCGGGTGAGAACTAATTCTTTGCTCAGTACACCTGTTTCTTGTTTAGCAGATTTGGTTAGTAAAGATTGTCCCGTAGAATTGTAGAACTGCAGTGGAATTAATCCAGAGGGAGTTAACCTATATCCAGGTTCATGTTCTTTCCCTGCCTATATTTCCAAGAGGGGTGGAGCAAGTGCTCTTGGGTGACTAAGCCACTAACAAGACTCTTGGTAGTGAAGTAAGGGAGGAGACTGGTTCCCACACCTTCCAGACCTCTCCTTAGCCTAAAGCAGAAGCTTCATCTGAGTCTCCCCTGTTTTGGGCAGGACCCTATCCCCCACCGAGGGTGACCACTGGAAGTAAGGAAGATCTCAGACATGCCAAAGACCAGATGGGGCCTCCAATATAAAATAAAACAAAATAAAACAGAGTTCGTTCCCCAACATGCTGAGCCTCATGTATCACCACATGAAGGTGATGTCTCCAGCTCCACTGCACACCTGCAACATCTGGAACTCCTTTGAGATAATCCACTTCCTAAACTTAATAATTTCTTCAGCCTGTATAGCCAGAAAACATAATCATGCAAGTCTTTGCAGAATGATAAATAGCCAAAGATTTTAGGGTCTCAGCTGTTCCCTTTATCTCCAGTGATTTTTCCCTTTGTTTAACAAAACTAAAAATAATGATCTCAGCAAGGCATGGTGGTACACACTTGTAATTCAAAGCCACAAATGGTTGAACCAACAGGTCTGAGTCCAACCTGGGCTACTTATCAAGCTCAAGGGCAAACTGAACTACCATTTGTCAGAGTGGAAAAGGGATCCAGTAAGAATAGGATGCCACCTCACATGATTGAGGGGCAGCTTTGGACACTCCTCAAAAATTCTAGCAAAATGGCTGGAGAGATGGCTCAGCAGTTAAGAGCACTGACTACTCTTCCATAGGTCCTAAGTTCAATTTCCAGCAATCACACAGTAGCTCACAAACATCTGTAATGAGATCTTGATGCCCTCTTCGGATGTGTCTGAAGATGGCTACAGTGTACTCACATACATACAATAAATAAATCTTTAAAAAATATTCTAGTAAAACAAATCTGATGAGGTGAATCATTGGTGCTGCATAGTGTTGTCTGTACATTGTTAATAATCCCCATGTTTCTTTTAAGTGATTTACCTGTCCAATTGAAACCGCAAAGCCAGTAGACAGTGTAGCTGTCTTTCCATTACTAACAAGCCACCAACAGAATACTTCTCCACTACATTTAGGTTGAGGTCACCAACAGAATACTTCTCCCCTACATTTAGGTTGAGGCCACACACCAACTCAACTGACATTAATCACAAAGTTTATAATCATACTATTCATCCAGAGAAATTAGAAACAACAAAATGCTCCAGGAACTAAACACCAGACAAGCCAGAGGGTGCTCAGCACATGGACATTCACATGAACAAACAATCAGGAAGAAAATGCCTCTCTGGTATGACTTTTTTTTTCTTTCTAAAGTAAAGCAGGATCTATGTTTCTTCCTTGAATTCTGTGAGGCAGCCATTAAAGAGTCAAAACAAAACAAAAAAACAATCATTGGTCAGGAAAGATCAGTTAATCAGACCTCAAGATGTTTCCTTCTCTCTCTTTCCCAAAAGGGAACAAAAGGACAACTTAAGATCTATAGATACTCTAAAACATTTAAATTTCATATAAGACATCAAAATTTATGGGCACAATTTAAACAACTAGACAGAATGTGGCAAAAGAACTCTTCCTGTACTCTCTCCACTTTGAGTTTCACAGAATGGTACTTTCCGTCTTCTTGGCATGGTCAAGACACTTGAACACTGCATCATAACCTTTATCTCACTGCTTCAATTAATACTATTCAACCACCCCAACTTAGAAACTCCTACTCACATTTCAAGTATGCTGCCACCAAGTGGCAGGCTTATGAAGGTTGGATGATCCAAACTCAAGAGAGCTGCTGCCCTGCCTACTTTGGTGTAGGGCTCTACCAATCAGCACCTTAGTCTCCACAGACTTGCTTTCTACCACAGACTCAGGAGAACAGCAACCCTCAAGTCACCCAATCATATATTTCCTTAGTCTTTAGTATAAGAATAAAAGTTAAGAAAAAAGTTCTTAGAAATGGAATTATCTATGAGACAAGAATAGTCTTTTTAAGCCATGACCTCAAAGGCATAGATCAATGGTAAAGACTTGAGCAAGGAAGAAGTTCCTAAAGTACCTTAGCTCACTGATCTGAGCTTTTCTTTAAATAGCTTTACCAGCATTGCTAAGCATGCCTCAGTTTGCTAAGGGTTTCAAATTCCCACAACATCATGCAAGCTTCTGAGTGGCCCTACAGCCTACACAGTCTCTTTCTGTGTCTACCAAATATTTTGGGTACCTAGTTTAAGCTGCAGGGAAGATTTTAGTGCTCAGGGATGCCTCCTACTCTTCCTCCTCCTTCATGGATGGCAGAGAGAACCTCATCTCCTTTCCTAGATCTACTTTTCCAAAATAGTTCCTTCTGCCTTAGCTCTTATAATCCCAGTCTCTGTTGCTAGTGGAACACTTACTAGAACTTGAACTAAATACATGGAGGAGTTAACTGGCTGTACCACCTAGATCTAAGATTTTGCAACTCAGGGAGGCACCTCCATCCTTTACACAGAGTAGATATCTTCTTCTCTGAAATCTTTAACTCACATAATTATTTTTTGATGGGGAGTTTTGCATATGCCCCCTTCAGCCTAAGAAGAACACATATGTGACTTATAAAGTAATACTGATAAGTATCTCTTGGGTTTGTGACTCCTTCTGCATCCTAACCTCTCTGTCTGCTCATCTCCTCTTTCTGTACCAGGTCTATCAAGCTGCCTCTTCCCATCAAGCTCAGTGACCAGCTTGACCTGCATCCTACTGGTAAATTGACACACAATGTTCTCAGAGGCAACGCTCTCAAGATGCAGCTCCCACTCAGCATTTTTTGTAGTGGCTTTTTGCAGCAGTGATGCAATGCTTGTAAGAGTCATTCAAGAAGAGAGGGGTATTTTAGCACCCAGCTTTGGAGGTTTCAGTTTATGTTCATTTGGCCTTGATTTTGGCCTGCAGTGACTCAGTGCATTGTGGCAACAGAACTGCCACATGACAGTATGAAGAAGGAAGAGATAGTGAAAAGGAATGGGGGGAAGGGAAAAAGAAGAGGGATAGGAAAGAGAGGAAAGGGGGGGAAAGAGAAGAGAGGAGAGAGGAAGGAAGCAGAGGAGGAAAGATGGGGGAAAAGGGGAGGGAAGAAAAGGGTAGAAGAGAGGAAGGGAGAGGAGAGGAAGGGAAGGAGGTGAGGGGAAAGGATGGGAGGAAATGGGAATAGATGGGAATGGAAGGGAGGAGAAAAAGGAGAGAGGAGGCAAAAGGAGGAAGGAATAGAGAAGAGAGGGAAGGGAGGAGAGAAGAGGGGAAGACATGATCTCAACATCCTTTTCAGGGTGAGATCCAAACTATAAAAATGGCATTCTTCATTCTGTTCCAAGAACTTCTAACCAGCCCCATAACAGTTGGTTCCATGGGAAAAAAATATATAATTGAGACACAAACATGTTCTTGGTTCAGATGAATAAAGATTAAATGTTTAAGACACGCACACAAACTCTCTCTCTCTCTCTCTCTCTCTCTCTCTCTCTCTCTCTCTCTCTCTCTCTGTGTGTGTGTGTGTGTGTGTGTGTGTGCGTGTGTTTTACCTTGTAAATTCATTGGATCTAGAAGTCCAGAATATTGCTTCTGATATAAACTCAGACACTCTGGAAATTTCTGCCTCTCAAGACAGGGGACTTACTAGTTGAACCATCTGTCTAACATCTTCTACCTTGAAGTCAGTGGAGGTCGCCCTTAATAAATACATTTAAATGTGTCTGCTTATGAATCCTAATACCTAATAAGACTTTGATTTTGGTCGGCCTGCTGTACACTATAATCACAATAGCACTGCCGTGTGCTGGTCACAAGTAACACTGTATGCATGACCTCACCAGCCCCCACCACAGCATGATTAGACAAGCAGCTCTGTGGTTGAGAAAGCTGAGGCCTGGAGAGACTGAAGAATGGACAGGAAGCCACAGAGCTTGTAAGTGGTAGAGATGGGGGATGAGCTCAGGTGGCCTGACTTCGGGCAACATTTTGATCTTTACAGATCAACCCGGCAGAGAGGAAATGGTACTTATATTCTTATAGGAGACACCAGCCACCTCCAAGGAAAGCTAGCAAGGCATTCAATAGGCCCTCACTGTCTGGAGACCATCATGCCCACTGATAAATATATATCCAAACAGAAAGATCAACCAAAAAAAATGAAACTGCTTCAACAAATATTTTCCAACAGTTTGAAAGCAAATTAACACCTTCTAACAGGAATGCTATAAACACATTATTGTCCTAATAATAAATATAAAAAATGAGCATTACAATATTTAAAATTGTCATGTCTGGTAATTCATTTTGCAACTTGTTCTTCATGTACTCACGATTATCTCATAAAACATATTTTCTGCATTCTGCAGCAGGTTTTTCCTGGCTCAGAGAGTATTTTAGGCCTCAGCTTGTTATTTGGTGCCCTGCTGATTCTTGCTGTGGTATCTTGTTTCTTTATATAAATATGATTATTATTGAAATTACTCTCGAAGCTTTCCCAGCAAATGATGTTTTCTGCCTAGTGGGAAAGCAGAATCCACCAATAATGATCTGTGTCTTTTCGTCCAGCAGTGAAGACATCATCAATACTAGAAAATCCTTAGTGTTTCACCAGCTTGAGCGTTTTCGGGTCACCAGGGTGATTTGACTTCATCTCAAAGCCACACAGCAGCTGGTTAATGGTTACCAATCTTTAAGGAAGATTTTCTACCCTAGTTAGTTCAGTGCCAAGGTTAGAGAAATTCCTGTAAGTTCTGTGTGGAGTCCAAAAGGCTGATGTCTTATACTTTTACTCTCCATGGTATCAAGAGTGTGGTCCCCAAGAGCCCAATTTTCTAGAGGGTCTTCTATTAAATCTGCTAGTGACTTAGTCTTTTGTAGAAAAAATATTTATGGTGATAGCTGCTTCTCTTGTCCCCCTCCTCTGAGGCAGAACCTCAGTGCTAGGTCTGAATATATTTTTGTTTCCTAAAATCCTGTGTCTAAACATAAATTCTAAAAGATATATTTTCATTATATATATATATATCATTTTCAGTAAACAGACAGTTCAGGAACCTTAACTAATGCCTTCCCATCTAGGCGAGTTATTTCATATCGACCACTTATAAAATGTGGCTCCCATATTATATAATATTTATATAGAGAGACAGAATATTAGAGCTAATACTACATTGTATTTGTAAATACTAATCTCTTTGTATGACTGACTTTCATTAATGTATGCTTAATATTGATAATCAAATTGAAAGTATCTAAAATCACCTAGGAGACAAATTTCTGGGAGTATCTGTGAAGAAGCTTCCAGACTGTATTAAACAAACTGCAGAAACTGATTCTAACTGTGTGCTCTCAGGATACAGAAGGAGAAAGCTTAGCACCAACGTGTGTTATGCTTTTTCTCTAGACTACATGAAACGTGACCAGTTGTCTCCAGCTTCTATGGCCACGCCTTTCCTGCCAGGATGGAACGCACCCTCAAACTAAGACCCTCAAAACAGTCCTTAATCAAGTTTTCACAGAAACAAAAGACATAACTACAGCGGAATGTTAGTGCTGAGAATACATCCATTGACGTGACAAACCTGACCACGTGCTTCACAGGCCTTTGGAACTTGTTTATAAGACAAAAGTGGGAGAATTTGGAATTAGGGACCAGAAAAACCCCTAAAGGATGGGCACAGGTCTTAATGGACTGTTCTGGTGGGAATCTGGAAGGCCAGGATGCCAAGGGAAATGTCATCTTGTAGGCTCAATTCGAGGAAATTTCAAGACAAGATCTCTTTCAGCTGTGGAGTGATTCTGGATCCCACTGGGTCCTCTGAAAGGCAGGGCTGTAGGAGAGCAGGTCCCACTGGTTTCCTGGGGCTGAGCAGGATGGTGAGCGTCCTGTCAGCTACCCAGATCCCCTCCTCCTCGCTGAAGAGAAACCACACTGAGTCGGAGACTTGTCAAAGCAGGATCTCGGTTTCAAGCATTAGCCTTGTGCTTATATAGAAAAGGGACAGGAGGCTGGGATCTCAGAGTGGTGTGGGATGATGTGTAGGATGGGTGCAGGAGCAGGGCCAATAATGTCTTTTCACATCAGCAGTAACTGGGCAGAGGAAGCTTTAAGCAGGTGGTGCTGAGTCAAGCCTACTAGAAGTGATTGGTCCAAGACAGGGCTCTAAACTCCAGTCAGGCTCAGGAAGCTGCATTAGGCCTTGTGTCCAGGTCCAGCTTGGCCCAATAGAGCCCAGCACCACTGTGCAGTGATACAATAGGGAAGGTGTCCTAAAAGACCCTACCCACCAAAGCCTCCATCTTATGAAAATACACATTTATTTGAGAAGCAGTGGGTTGGTTGGTTGGTCGGTCAGTCGGTTGGTTGGTTGGTTGGTTGGTTGGTTGGTTGGTTGGTTGGTTGACTGACAGCAAACTGAGACTACCCCCCATGTGTTTCATGCTTTCCTGGGGTCATCATGGAAGGCTCATACTCACAGTGGTAGATGCAGTTGTGGTCTATTGTGGCCAGGCTCTAGCTCTAGTTGGCAGTAAAACCTGACATCTGCATCCATATGTACTGGTTTGACAGACAGGAAAGATGCAAGAGTGAGGCTTAAGCCAAGGTTCCCAAAGGCAAATACCTGACATTGTCTGGTAGGGTGGTGAAATTCCCTGTAAGGAGGTGCTGAAGGGACACAAAACAAACCTGGGATGGGTGTAACCTAAGGTACAGTAAAGTTCCCCAGGATGTTGGAGATAGCAGGGCCTGAATCATTTGCCCCCCAAAAAAAGTGACATGCTTGGAATAGAGTCAACCAAAAAGAAACTACATGTGCTGCAGATAGCAAGGTGGCTGGAGCTACCCAAGTGCTTTGGAACCCAAGTAATTTCCATCACAAACTTCAGAAGCCTGGCATGGAGTTTGATCTGCTGGGTTTCGGGTTCCCCTTTTCTCTGTCCAGTCTTCCCTTGCCCCTTCCATTTTGAATGGGCGTGTTTACTTAGCTCTACTCTATGCTGGCATTAGGAAACCTTTTTTCCAATTGTGCATTGGTTCATAATTCAAGAGTTTGCCTAACTCTCAGAAGACATTCTGTACTTAAACTTTTCCACAGTGCTGAAGCTGTTAAAGGCAACGGGGAAATTTTAAGTTTGACTGATGTTTAAGTTTAAGATGGCCATGAGCCTATAGAGACAAAAAGTAGATGGTACTTGTTTAAGAGTGATGTGTTTGTGTGCCAAGTTCACAAGGGTTAGACATATGACAATTAATGTTGATTGCTAATGTGACATGATCTAGAGTTACCTAGGAGACAATCCTTTGAGCACTTCCGTAACAGAGCATCTAGACTGGGTTAATTAGGCGTGTGAAGACCTACCTACCTAAGATGTGTGTTATCAGTCTGTTGGCTGAGGTTCTGAGCTGAACAGAATGAGGAAAGTCGGCTGAGCCCATGCACCCATTGCTCTCTGCCTCTCCTTGTGCAGTATGACCAGGTGCCTTGACGTCCTACTTCCATGGCTTCACTGTCACAAAGAATTCTATCCTCCAACTGCTATTCAAAACAAATGTCACTTCTTTGGTTGTTCTTGTCAGGTATTGTGTTACAGCAACAAGAAATGTACCTGATATAATCTGAGGGCATCCTGAGCTTGGATCATATGTATGCATTAACCTCATGTTGACTTATTTTATGACTCATAGAGATTGGGTAATTTCCTGTTGTGTGCCCAGGACAGCCCTAAGTGCAGATGATATACTAATACTAGAGATAGAGAGAAAGAGAGGGCAAACCGAACAGGTGGAAAGTTTCAGTACATCTCAGATTTAATGTTTCTGAGCCTCAGCCATATGAGGGACACTGGAGTTAGCCTTTCCAGTTCAGCTCCATTGGCCTTCCAAGCAGGACTCCCATACACACTGGTGGAGGAGCCTTGAGGTAGAGAGTGTTTTGTGAAATGGCAAGTTTCTAACTAGAGCAAAGGAGCCACCATGGCATTGGTAGGGGATGAGTGCACAGGCAGGAGACTGGTTTTCTTTGAAATTCTGAATGATTTAACTTCTTTAACCAACTCTGCATATTGCTTTTATAAAAAAGAATAATTAAGAAAAATATCTGAGAGTCGTATGATTAACTAATAAATTCTAATAAGCATAAGCCACGTATATAGATAGGAAAGGCCTAGAGCCTACATTAATTAATGCCTCAGGGATTTTTCTAGAAGGGATCAAGAAACTTGAGAGCCTCTAAATCAGTGTTACTCAACCCATGGATTGCAACCCCTTTGGCGACCCTCTGTCTCCAAAAATATTTACATTACAATTCATAGCAGTAGTGAAATTACAGTTTTGAAGTAGCAAGGAAACAATTTTATGGTTGGGGGGCGGGGTCACCGCAACATGAGGAACTGTATTAAAGGGTCACAGCATTAGGAAGGCTGAGAAACACTGCTCTGTATCACAGATGAAATAGATTGTTGCTATGGTAAAAATAAAAAGGGAATCTGCTGCTACCGGTCCCGTGTGGTCCCAGTGTAAAACCCTTCACCTGAGCTCTTTGTCTACCATGCAGTCCCTGCACCGTCCTCTCCCAACAGGAACATTGGCTCCTGGTTCCCGCAGAAATAAAAAATGGATCTACCAATCCCACATGTTCCACTGTGTGCAGAGTCCTCACTCCGAGGGAGCTGCTCCAGTGTGGAGCCATGCTCCTGGTCAGGCCACTGAGCAGGATCTGGGTGCCCAGGCTGCTTCTCTGACATGCGGGCCACCCTCTCTCAACTGTCTCCCTGCCAGTTGGGAACCTTGCTGACATTCCCCACAGCCAGTAAAATCATGACTTGATAATCAATAATTTATCAATCAGATTTATATGTTAAATACTCAATTCACAATCCATCCACACAATAAGCTTACAACAGAGTTGACAAAGATATAAACTCCCCACCTAGATAAGATAAACTGACCTATAAAAATCAATCCCTTAGAAAGTACTTATTACTAACTACCTATGGCTACTCAGAGCCACGTGGACGGAGATGGGTCATCTCCAACTTCCATGCTGAGTCTCCTCTTTCCTGCCTTACAAAAACTTTGTCCCCACCCCACTCTATTGTCTAATCATATATTGCCTTGACATCAACCTACAGATGCTAAAGATGGTATAGGTACTGGCTAAGGTAAAATCACTTAGCACCTATAAGACAATTATAGAAACAAGGTTTTTTTGAGAGCATTTATATCAGTATTTGGTGGAAGCTTGGTAAACAGAGCTTACCTGAATCTCAGCACTCACTGCCCCTCTTAGATGTGTCCCTTTATCCACTTAAAAGCTTGTCCTGCTATATGAGGCTACTCTGAGCTAAATGCACATGGTTGGAACCAGGGTGGCGCATGGGTTCGATTTCTATTCTGCCTTCTTCTTGGCACTGTGACTGTGGACAAGTAGTTGAGACTTCTATTTCCTTGTGAAGTGAAGTTGAACTTCCCAACAAGTAAGTTGTGTTGCTTCAATGGGTAAGTGCTTATAATGTGGCATTAAGATCACCGTGCTTAGAGAGCAGCTACTCAGCCAGCCCTTGCTGTCTTCCACATTCCTACCTCACACATTTTAGGTACAAAACATGTTCTGGGTTGCACAATGACTTAAATATAATATATACATGGTTTTCATATCTTGGGGTACAGATGATAGGTGGAGTTTAAAGTCTCTTCTCCAATGACATCTGTGCCACACACTGACTCAAATTAAATATTTAGGAGCAGCCCAATCACTCCACCTTGAACATCAAGAGTCTTTGGTGTTAGGTAAACATGATACTACATACCCTTGCTAAGAAGTTTAAATGAAACACTATATGATTTTTTTCCACCGGAAAGCACTATCTAATCAAAAGGTGGAAGTAACTAAAAAGCATACATCCATCTCCCCTCTCCCCCTGTACCCATAGACATAAAGGGATTCACTAGATGTAGTTGAAATCAAATATAATTTAATAATATAATGAATTCTTAAACAATGAGATTGAAACAGTATTTTTCAAAGGAGGATATGGGTTGCTTTCACCAGTGTTCTCTGAGGAACTTGTTTAAAATACCTTTGGGGTGGGCAAGCTCAGTAGATTTTGACCTCTGCCGGACACTCAGTGACTGCTGCATTGAAAGTCCAATAGGAGAACCAGACTACCTATTGTCTACATAATACCACCATAATCGAAGTGTAATTTTTCTGAGGTTGGATGCATGCTTTTGGTTTCTCAGACGTTATTTGTCTGATTCTGGTGTGAAGCAAAGTTAAGAACTGAAAGGCAAATGCTAATGTGTAGAAACTCAATTGCCATTTCTAACACTTTCTCTCTCCCTTGCCTCTTCCTTCCATGAAGGTTGGAAGGAGACAGGATCATCTCCTCCACCTTAATCAAAGTCAGAAGTGCCCAGGGTTGAAGTAGGTTTAGAAATGTGCCAGGTGAAAGAGTGAGACTACCTTAAGTTCCTCACCATCCCGATAAAAAGGAATGCAGGTACCTAGTGCATATCCTCTCTCTTGACCCCCTTCTCTTTAAATACCAATCAGTGTCTAGAGTACCACGCTAGTCTGCCTCGGTATCAGAGAAAGCCCAACTGACTGGAATTCAGCGATGTCAGCCTTGACATTGCAGAGCTTCTGAGTCAACCTTAGCAATCACCCACATCTGATCTTATTATACGTGGTACCTAGATTTTTTTGCTTAAGCTACCTGAACCCACCTTTCTGCTGCAGGTGGCTGACTGCAGTCTAAAAATCACAGAAGGAGAACCTATCTTGTATTACCCAAGCTCCAGAAAAGCCCGTGTTTATAAGGGCGACTACAACTTATTCACTGAGCCATTCATCTCTCTTAAAAGAAGATTTGAGCTGGGACTTCCTAGGTGTGGCCTCTTACACCTAACAGCACCAATACTGTCCTGTTGGAGAGGCATTTGTGGCATAAGAGGCAGATCAGGCTTTTCTTGGAGGGTTTTCTGGTTCCCTTGGCTTGGCACTCAGCACTTGGACCTATGCCCAGGTTGTCTTTAGCCTCTCGTTGACTGTATCCTTACTCTTTAACTTCTAGGCCTTAGGTAAAGATGTGTCAGAATTTCTCAGAGAAGTTCAATGTGCAGATGCCAAGGAGCCATTCCTCCTGATGACTTATCCAGAAGACACAGAGGCAGCTGCTTTTTGAAAACAGTCTGCGGGTGAATTTCCATCTCCTTTACCTCGTACCAAACATCTTTGGTAAATCCCAAGGACGTCCATATTGGTTTCTAGTGTTCACATGGCTTATTACATTACCTTGAGTTTGATCAGCATCCAGTGAAGTTATGTAAATAGGTTAGATGATTGATAACTGAAAACATGCCTCCGTTCCTAGTTTACATACTCTGGACATGCCTGCTTGCTACAAATTTGGAAGTACCTCATGGACTTCCTTAAGGAAAAGGTGAAACTGTTGCTACTAGCTGTCAAAATTAGTGAGTGGTGATATACATCAGGAAGAGGGGCAGTCTCCCATGTTCTCTGAAGAGAAAAATTAAAGGCACCCTCCTCATTTTAAAAAGTCATACTTTGAAAAATCCAAGGGCACGCCCAGGACATTGATAGCATACAAAGCCAACACCAATAGAAGGACTTTATCTCTTTTAAACTCTACTCTGAACATCTTTAAATGGTGAAACTGCTTTGATGCTTACTTTGTGTAGATGTCACTACCAGGTCACAAAATCAGAACGCAATCACAAGTCCCTGGGCTCAGTCCTAAGACTAGAACGATATAGCAGACCAGGCAACATACTCGCTATAGTCTACCACTGTATGAAACCATTTACAACTGACATCACACTGACTTCAAGTGTCCTTTTTAAAGAAAGTTTTTGGAATATAGATGTGCTGTCTATTGGATTTGACAAAAATTAAAAAAAAAAAACTATATAACCTTGGTTGTCCTGGAACTCAGTGCATAGACCAGGCTGGCTTTGAAGGCAACGAGACTACCCTGCCTCTGTCTCCAAATCACTGGGATGAAAAGTGCATCACCACCATGTGTGAAAACTATTGTTAAAAGAAGTTGTGTGAGTCTAACTCCCAGGATCTGAAGGGAACCAGCTATCTTACATTTCCAAAAAAAAAAAACAAAAAAAACAAAAAAAACAAAAACAAAAAAAAAAAAAAAACTGCTGGTTTAACTCAATCACACAGACTTTTCACCCTGGTTGGGGTCCCCCTGTGCAATCATTTGCTTCCATCCAAACCAGATCCACTGCACTAAAGCACCCCTCAGACACTCGGGGTAACTGAACTCCTTTGTAACTGACACTGTGAACTTCTCATGGGACTGGAATCACACAGGTAAAACTGGGTGCTCAGAAAGAAAGTTTTATATTAGGAATGACTCAGGAAAAAAGAAAGTAAGAAACCTTTGAAAAGGCAGAGAAACAATGAAAGAAGAAAGGCAAAGACAGACAGGAAAGGGGCAGATAAAGCTAGAAAAGGTTCGGGAAGGAGAGAAGATGGGAAGAAAAAAAACCAGGAGCTATAGGGGAAGTAAACAAATCAGAGGAAAGATGAGTGTGCCTGCTTAAGCTCTCCTCATTCCCAGGCTTTCAAACTCAGAGCAAGTTTCGTGGACAGTGTTCCTGTGTTTTCAGTGTCCAGGCAACAGAGCCTGGGACCTCTCAGCCTCCGTAATTGCATGAGCCAATTCCTAGAATACCTCTGCTCTAGCAGATGTCTCTCCATTGTCCATTAGCGTGGCTTCTCTGGAGAATACTGGCTCATTGAGATGATGACTTCCTGGCCTTCCAAGAGTAACAACCTCGTTCTCTGCCTGGCTCTACCATACATTGACCTCGTGACGTCTCTCCTGTCGGTTCACCTCGTTAGGCTGGAGGTTCCTACCTATGAAATGAAAGTCTTTGAAAAGCTTTGTTTTTTCTTAAGAAACTAGAAATATGTGAATTCTTCTGTGGGATTATTTCCTTTTTGAAGATATTTGACAAAAGTGTTTAGCCATGGGGAAGCCCCGTGAGAAAAGTCATGCTACAGGATGCTCCAAATAACAATAACCTTTCCCATCTTCCCTAGATGCAATTAGACAGTTTGGTATCTTAGACTCTGTCCAAATGGAGAAGCCTGGACATGGTATTTCCAAAGTGTAGTCCTGCATCTGCCTTATTTGGCTAAGCCTTACATCAACACCCCAGCCCCTAGCTTACTCTTTGTTAGTGGCTGCTAAAAAACAAAAACTAAACCTTTGTATACCCCTATCTGACCTCCATACCCTCACCCCCATCTTCAAACCCCATCGCATTGAGCTGGGAGCTTCTGCAGAACTGGCTTGGTTGGGGAAGTTCATTCTATCTACTGAATGGCGTGTGAAAAACAGTGTCTAGTGATTGGCAGAAGGCAACGGTGCAAGATAAAAGGACACAATTTGAGCTGAATTGTGTTCCTCAATGATGATCAAGGAGCACTTATGATGCCACTTATCAAGGAGTGACATCACAATGCCGCTGAGGAGACAGATGAGCTTTTACCACCAAAGCTGAGAATTCTAGAAAAGCAGACATGAAGGTCTCTACCACTAATGGAACTCTCCCTAAGGACAAATGCAGCTGCTTCCCAGGCGGGGTTCAAAGTATAAATGGGTTAGATGATTATAATTTCTAATTTTATGTCATTTATAATTAGAATTAGAAAAACTAATTAGCGTCTTTTAATATTTTTTGCTGCTTAAATCTTAAGTAAATCAAGATTTTAATGTATAGAGTATTTATAAACTAATGGTTCTCAGTGTCTATCTCCTTGTACTTAGCTCCGAACTCATTTACCATGAAACATCAAACTCTGATTTCCTAAGCCGAAAACACACACTCACACCCATAGATGAGAAAGACAGGGGCGGGGGGTGGGGGGGAGAGGGCAGGGCTGCTGCCTTCTAAAGGCCCTTAAGTCCTAAAGATGCCTTAGAGTCACTGTGCTGGTCTCCAACACGACTTAGTGTCAGTGTAGTTCTCTGGGATTAGCCTAAGTCAGGCTTTCTCAAGCTTGGGCGTGCACCAGTGTTACCTGCAGAGCCCATGAAAACACAAGCAGCAGTTCTCCCACCAGCTTCCCACGCAATCCACCTGGAGGGGTCCAGCATGTGTCCCAGGCCAGTCCCCATGCCATGTGGGTACCAGTGTGGTAACAGTGTGCCCTCATGTCTCAGGGTCTGAGTTTTGGCACCAGTGAGCTACTTCCATCCAACTCCTTCAATGTAACTTTTCACACAAGTTGAAGGATATGGATTCGATGCGTGTCTTGGAGAAAGCTGAACTGGTCTTGTGAGGATTCAGGTCAGGAGTTCAGGCACCGGAACAAGAGCTAGGAACCAGAGCATGGATTTATCTGCCTTTCAAAACTTAGAACTCAAAACTTAGAAACCATGACATTGTTTATAACTTGGAAATAATGCCTGGTTTCTACAAATTCCTCTGATCCTCTTTTCCCCCTTTCCTTCAGAAATTATTAAGACAAAGTTTTTAAATAAAACAAATTAATCTGACCAAGTATGAACTGAAACTCATGTCAAAGCTTAAAGGCTGCCGTCTATGTCTCTGGAGTGTTTCCCTAGTAGGAAGGACAGGGGCCCATTTTAGAAATCTCTCCAGCAGCTTTGGCCAAGATCTGTAAGTTGGGCTTCTATCCCACCCTGTCATTGAGTCGGGCTTTAGGGTACGGCCAGTACAAAGATAAATGTAGACAGGAAAGTCAGAGGGACCAGTCCTTGTGCTGTCAGGAGCATGTCAGTCTAGTACTTCCAGCCCTATATACACATATCATTTTGTGTGATTTATGGCCCTAATTAGATCCCAGGGGCAGTATTCCATCAGCTAACAATGCAGATCCTAATCACCTTTCCCTCTTACAAATGATTTCCTTAACTTTGCATGCATAACTTAACAGCTTTTATTTTAAAAACTCCTGTTAACAGCTTTCCTGTGGTAACCAGTAGGGGTGCTATGATAAGAATCTAATTTGCTGTAAAAATGACTCATTTGTCAAATAAGCATTAAAATAATTGTTCCCCTTTTGACTGTTACCCTGCTGTTTCCAGTCATTTTCTAAAACTAAATTATTTACTCATTTGAAAGTTCAGCTGTGCATATTTTAATTGATATTCCCTCATAGGACTCATATTGTTAATGACAATAATTAACCTGAAAAGGCTGCTAAATAATTATGCTGGAAAGATTTGAAGTATTTGCACAGAAAGTAAAATCAGCATTTGAAAAACTATCAAAATGTAAGACTTTCATATTTTATGGCAAAGCACAGCAATAGCTCATAATCAAATTAAAGAGAGGAAGGGAAACGGAGTTGATGTGACGTGATGCAGAATTCTTTATGTTCTCAATATAGAGAAGGGGTCCAGCTAACAAGATCACTTTGTCATGTCTGTAAGCTCCCGATACTGCTGTCCGAGCTGGAAATAGAAATTGCTCCCTTGCACTTAGCATGGCAGGAAGTGGAGTAAGCCGGCTCTCAATAAGAGCTCCTAAGACATCTTTGTGGCCTCTCTGCTGAGGAGACTTCCTCCATGATGGGTGCACCAGGCTTCACTCAGATCCAGCAGACACACCACACCCAACAGACTGTCCCTCTGTCCCAAGGCATGCAACTGTCATCAAAGCCTTGGGAAAGTCTCCACTGATCTGAAACTCACTCTCAGACCAGCAAGAACAGAATTTTGACAAAGAATCTCCAAAACCTTTGATGGACAAAGAACTGACCCTGGAGGGTCTTAGAACTGTTGGTTTGCAATCTTCAGAGCAGCACACTAGGCTTCTAGCCCATGGAATCCATGCCCAGAACTGGAGACCATTTACACATTAGACTCATGAAGGAGTCCTGAAATGTCATCAGGAGCTGTACTCCACACATGCCTTGGAACTAGAAGAAAAAGAAGCAGTTTTATTAAACCCAAAAGTGCTAGAACACCCATTAGGAACTCCAGGGTTACTAATACGTAAAGAACGACCAACGGGCATAACCAAATGCCAATGTCATCTCTGCACCTCCCTGGATGGCACTGAGAGCGTAAGAAGGAGAAAAGAGGGGCAGCACGTTGTTTATGACATTCTATGTGTTTTTCCTCACAGGCGCAACAACTAATACTCCTGGCAAGCAGAGGAACAACTCGTAAACAAATGGCATGCCCTGTGCCTTCGAGTATCTCCTGTAAGCACTGAGTACCTGGGATAAGTAGTGAGAACGGCCATAACTATGCATGCCATACAACTGCAGTGCACATGCAGGCTTTGACTTCAGCAGGGTTTAGATTCTATTTGTTCAACACTCGTTCTTTAGATAAGCATTGAGTTAGCAGCTAGAACGGAAGGATCATGGGCAAATACTTCCTCCAGGCACCCTCCATCCATTAAGAGCTACATGGGAGCTCCTGCTCAGCAGTCTGCCCATGGCATCAGACTGGAGGGAAAGACTCTCGGGACACTCATAAGAGAAGGTCAAAGTTCATTGTCATTTGCAGGAGCTGAAATATGAAATAGTGAAGGACCAGACCTCAAGTTCTCCTAGGATGGCTCTGGCACAACCCAAGCATGAAGGAGTCCCTTACAAACACAAGCGCAGGGCCGACCAGCTCTGACCTGCCTCTGCCGCCTTTGTCTGAGGTATCAATATGGAACACGGAACAAAGTTAGTATACGGAAACCTCAGCATCATGGTCTCCATGACTACGGTCAAAGCTTCCCTGAACTGAGCATCTATAGCTGCATTTAGCTCAAGGTTGGGCACAGCAAGCCCATAATACTTGTTGAGGAGAAATGAGCAGAACAAAACAATGAGCATCAAACAATGAGTAGCTAAATATTTAACAGTGGGACTAAGTACCTTTGTGCTACTTATCTAAAAATCCAGTAAAAATCCTACGAGGCCATCAGATGTGAAAAGCTCGTTTCCCCCAAGTGTTCTCCACCAGGTATCATCAGCGAAATTGTTTCTTGGACTTTACACAAGGGACTAGCCAAGTTCAGAAGTCGAATGGTGGCCCTTAGCCATTCAGTTACGGAGGGCGGGGAGGGTGCAGAACTGTTCAAACCTATGCAGTGTCTGTCACAAAATGCTGTGGATGCTGGGAAGCTTCTCTGCCCATGAGTGTGAGAAAGAGGTGCTAGAACAACCATGGCATTGTTATAATTATATTCATAGATGGGTAGCAACCGTCTATTAAAAACAGCAGTAGGCATGCCCCCTCTTCTGCACCAGGCTTTGCTTTCACTGAGTGACAAGAAACCCATTAGGAAACCTGGCATTATTCCACTTTATACCAGAAAAAGTGAGGAATCAGAGAGGTGAATTAATTTGCCCAACAACACAGAATGAGAGCCATAGGGCTGCTTCAGACTCAAGTCAGATTTCCCTCTTTCATTTTCTTTGGCTTTGTAGGTCAGCTGCTCCAGGCTTTTTCCCAAACATCCAATCCTAAATGTTCTGAAATTCATGGCCAGAAATGATTTTGATACTTTTGTGATGTGAATGCCCAGAGTCAGCCACATTTCCTAACCACTATCTCTATTACTTGAGTGATAAACAAGAAAGCAGACAATGAAGGGGGGGAGCAGCAGAAGGAGGAGGAGCAGCAGGAAGGAGAGGAGCAGAAGGATTAGTAGCAGGAGGAGGGGCAGCAGGAGGAGGAGCAGGAGGAGGAGCAGGAGGAGGAACAGGAGGAGCAGCAGGAGAGCAGTAGGAAGAGGAGGAGCAGAAGGAGGAGGAGCAGCAGGAGGAGCAGCAGGAGGAAAAGGGAGCAGCAGGAGGAGGAGCAGGAGGAGCAAGAGGAGGAGCAGGAGGAGGAGGAGCAGAAGGAGGAGGAGCAGCAGGAGGAGCAGGAGGAGAAACAGAAGGAGCAAGAGGAGGAGCAGGAGGAGGAAGAACAGAAGGAGGAGGAGCAGCAGGAGAGCAGTAGGAGGAGAGCAGGAGGAGGAGAGCAGGAGGAGGAGAGCAGGAGGAGGAGGGGCAGCAGGAGGAGGAGCAGGAGGAGGAGCAGAAGGAGGAGCAGGAGGAGGAGCAGCAGGAGGAGCAGGAGGAGGAGCAGCAGGAGGAAGAGCAGGAGGAGGAGCAGAAGGAGGAGCAGGAGGAGGAGCAGCAGGAGGAGCAGGAGGAGGAGCAGCAGGAGGAAGAGCAGGAGAAGATAGTGGTGCTGGTATTCATTCACTTAACATTTAGAGAGCACCCACTTTTCTAGACACTGAAAATAGGAGTGAAATGAGGTTTTATTTGATCATCACAGATTATCTTATCTGCGGTTTTCTGACCCTCACAGAATATTTTATCCTGCTATCCTTGGCTTTCCCCAATTTCACTACAAAAAGCCATTCCCACCTCTATAAAGGGCATTCAGACCCCATAGACCTGAGGAGAGAGCCAGGTCACCTTGTAATCGGTTCATACAAAAAGATGTACAGAGACTGGGTTTTATAGGACTTAGAAAATTATCCCCCCAGCTGCTGTCTGAGAGAACTCTCCCCCGTTGGCTAGAGGGATGAGCAGGGAAGTGAAGAAAACAGATGGCAAACTCCAGAACGCCATGGTGGAGCACACATGCTCCGAAGGTGGGCGGCTCTGCCAGACCTCAGCTTAATACGGAACACGTGTGGAATCCAAGGGCCGCGCGGAGATGGTACATTTGCATCCAGACACCGCAAACGGTTATTCCCTTTTAAAGGGCTTTTGCAATGCTGCCCGCCCCTCCTCCCGGGGCAGACTCCTTGCTGCCAAGCCTATTTTTATGGTTTGTCTCCAAAACAAGTGCAAAATAGTGTTGGCTTTAGTGGAATCCTCCCTCTGGCCACTGGAACGCCATCTGCAAGTTGAGGGGAACAGTAAACAGTACAGGTTAAGTCACTCATTACTAATATTTTCCTTAAGCTCTGAAACTTTTTAAACAAACAACAACAATTGTCTCATAATAACCTTCCAGAGGTTAACCGCCAGCAGGTGGTCCGGCTCAGCTGACGTGCAACCAAGACAGCTGTTTGATTATACACTGTGGGTTCTTACGGCGATCTGGGGAAAACTTCTTGCCGAAAAGGGGTCTTCTCTTAAAAATCCCTAATGAAACAACACATAAATGTCAAAATGACAAAAATAAGGAAGTGTGTCATAGACTAAGCATTTTAATGTCCTTCCTGGCTTCCTCCAGAGTGTACTCTGGACCTAGCCACATTTAATGGAACGGATTCTGAAAGAGGCGGTACACAGCATGAATTTTTATGGCCCAAATAAAACTTGAAGAGAAGTCACTTTCTCTGCCGCAGTCAGTGTCCACAGCAGATGTGTGGGAGGCTCGGGTTTCGAATCAGCCACTGCAGCCAACATTTTACCTGGACCCTGAGGCATACAGAGTAAAATGCCCGGATGTAAAGAAACCCAGAAATATGTAGCATTATCCTGTCTGTCCCGAGCCATTAAAACATGGCCGGGATCCCTCCCGGGATGCCCTAGCAGAACTGGTGAAAAATTCTGAGAGCTGATAAAACGACTGGAGAATGGGGGTGAAAGTCTCTAATGAAAACCTGACATTAACACCTCATAGCCCCACAGAGTGATCGTTCTCCCCTGAATGATGAAATTAGACAAAAAAAAATGACTCCCTATGTTGGTATTTAATTACTGGTGTATTATATTACCATCAAAAACATTTCATAATGTTCATAAAACAAAACAAAAAAATTGAACCTTTTTATATGGAAATAAAGTGCTAGCATACAAAAGGCATGGGACTCCCAGGGAAAAGTTACAACGGCAGCCCCCCTATGTTTTAAATAGAAATAAGAAATAAAAATTTAAAGTGTAAGAGAGAATTTTTTTTGGATTCTAGCTTAGTTATGGTAAATTAGTAGGGAAGCGGGATTACAGAATATGAAAAAGACAGTTTAGGGTTTGGTCCATGTTTGATGGGATCATGAGATCCACCCATACAAACTCCCAGAGACAAGATGCACAGAAGAAGGAGGATGAGGAAGAAGAGGAAAAGAAGAGGAAGAAGAGGAAGAAGAGGAAGAAGAAGAAGAAGAGGAAGAAGAAGAAGAAGAAGAAGAAGAAGAAGAAGAAGAAGAAGAAGAAGAAGAAGAAGAAGAAGAAGAAGAAGAAGAAAAACGGCTTCCATACTCCTGCTAGTATCACAGAAAACCCAGAGCTGAACAGCAAAGTTATTACAAACACATTCTTTTCAGAAAAGAGAAATATTTCAATAGAAGAGAGGAGACCTCTGTGTAGAATCAGCCTTATCTCCCACACAGAGGAAAAGCAGAAATGGATGGCCCAGAAGTGAGATGGAAAAGCTACAGATGGAGAATAACAAAGAGGCGACACAGGTGAGTCATACTCCAGGAGTCTTGATGAGCCAAAGACAATCAGGTATAGAGGAATATGGCCAAACAAAATCAGCAGAATCTTTGTCAGGCCTGGAAAACAGAGGCATGGACTCCATGCCCAGCTGGCAGAAAGGTACATAAGGGTCTAACTAAACTTTGGTTCAGGAGAGGATCTCTGTCACTGTTTTACAGAGAGGGGTGGCAGAGCATCAGAGCAGCAAGCGCTACCCCATTTTGATAAAAAGTGAATCTAGTCAAGATCCTTTGAGGGATTTTATGCAATGACGGGCCTGGACTCTGGACCGTGCCATTTCTTAATATGGGAGTGGTGGTTATAGTTTAATATAAAAGGCTTCCCACTGGTCATATTTTGTATTCTCGGTCCCCAGCAGGTGGTAATGCTATATTGAGAAAAAAGGAAAAAACTTTGAAAGATGGGATCTAGCTGCAGAAAATAAATCTCTAGGGGTGTGTCTGGAGACTGTGCCCTCTGTCTCTGCACCCCTCTCCTCGATCCTCCTTCTCTCTCCTCCTCTCTACCCTCCTCTCCTTCCCCTCCCCTGAGGAATAAGAGCCTGACTGCAAGCACATGCTATTAACTACTCATCAACTTCATGAAATGGAACCTCCCTCTTGCTCTGAAACCTGAAAGAAGAGACCATGTCCGACTCCGCCTGGATGCTTGAACTCTCCTAAGAGCCTCTGCCATGCCTCTTCCCATGACATTAAAACCTCTCCTAATAAATCCCTGACCTAAAAAGGACAGTCTTCCTCAGTGTGGCCCTCTTGAGCTCCAGACCAAACATATCTGCGCGCGCGCACACACACACACACACACACACACACACACACACACACACACACACACACATGCTTGTTTATGCAGCCAGAAATGGTAGTACACTTGGAAGGTTAAGCCAGAGGAATCACAGGTTTGAAGCCAGGATAGGCTACAGGGTGAGGTTGTGTCTTATGGGGGAGGGGCAGACGAATCAAACACAAATCTATGGTCTCTACCCAGATCACAGGTTCTCAGACTTCAGCCCATGGCAGGGCCACCACCTCACTGCTCTTACAAACTAAGTTTGGGTACAGCACACAGTGCCTCCTCACCACAGCTACTTCATATTCCATCTGCAGACTTGAATAGCTCTGTGGGACACTGTGCCCACTCCCAACATGGGCACACACCAAACATACAATACAGGGCAACCGGGTTCATCCCAGTTGTTCCACAGTATCTCTTTTACTGATTCTTTTTTCTTTTCTTATTAGATACTTTGTATTTACATTTGAGATGTTACCGCCCCCAGCTCCACTCCTATTTCCTCTCCCCCTCCATTTGACTTCATAAAGGTGCACGCACACCCTCCTAATCACCCTCTCCACCCCATTGGCTTGGCATTCCCCTACATTGGGAAAACATGCCCTCCCTGGACCAATGGCTTCTTCTCACATTGATGTCAGACACTGGTATCTTCAGTTACATATGCAACTAGATTAATAGATCTCTCAATGTGTGCTCAAAGGTTGGTGTTTTAGCCCATGGAGATGGGGAGGGTTTGGTTGGTTGATTGTTCCTATACTGTTGCAACCCCTTTCAGCTCCCTCAGTCCTTTCTCTAGCACCTTCATTGGGGTCCCCACATTCAGTCCGATGCAAGCATATTCAGCTGTATCTGTATGACTGTGGCAGAACCCCTGAGGGGGCATCTCAATCTGTTTCATGCCAATAAGTACTTCTTGGCCACAGCAATAGTGCTTGGGTTTGGTGGCTGCATATATGGTGGATTCCAACGTGAGGCAACCTCTGAATGATCTTTTCTTCAATCCTTGTTTCTCTATTTGACCTTGTATTTTCTCCCTGAGTATTTTGTTCTCCCTTCTAAGAAGGACTGAGGCATCCCCATTTTAGCCTTTATTTGAACTTCATAATGTCTGTGAATTATTTCTTGGGTATTCAGAGCTTTTTGGGGCTAATATCCACTTATCAGTGACTGCATACCATATGTGTTCTTTTGTGACTGGGTTACCTCACTCAGGATGATAGTCTCTAGTTCCACCCATTAGCCTAGGAATTTCATGAAGTCATTGTTTCTAATAGCTGAGTAGTACTCCATTGTGTAAATGTACCACACTTTCTGTATTTATTCCTTCGTCTGGCAGTTCCTCAGAAAATTGGACATAGTACTACCTGAAAACCCAGCTATTCCATTCCTGGGCATATACGCAAAAGATGCTCTAACATATAACAAGGACACATGCTCCACCATGTTCGTAGCAGCTTTATTTATAATAGCCAGAAGCTGGAAAGAACCCAGATGTCCTTCAACAGAGGAATGGATACAGAAAGTGTGATTCTTTTTTACTACTTGAAATATTCGTCTAAGAAACACCCCTCAGCTGGTCGTCTATCCCATTCTATTTTGTTCTTCACCTACAGGAAAACCAGGACAAGCACTAGACTTTCTCTACTGCCTAGGTTTTACTATGAGCTGGTTCCCTGCTAGTCTCGCTATAAGGTATTACAGGTCTTATGGTTTCAATGTGGGGTTTTTGTCTTGATAATTGTTTCAGATATGACTATAAATATTTTATATCCATTGCATTTAATTTTTTCAGTACTTCAACTCCCCTCCCCTAGCTTTCTATGCAAATCCCTTTGGTCCTTCTGAGACATTCACCTCTGACTGAAAACTTGGTTGAAGGGCTCCTCTATTCACTGGGCATATTTCTTTCCTTATACCTAGAATTCCCATTCTTCTAAGAAGCTGTGTTCCCTTGTTAGGAAATGGATTTAAATAAATAATAATATTATCATCATTTGTTAATTTTATCAATAATTAATACAATGCATAATAATAAATAAATATAATATAAATGATAAAATAAATAAAATTTAAAGTAAAAGAAATTAATGATTATAACTGATGAATTAATATCATTATTTTTGCATCCTTTTGAAATTAGAATATTAAAACATAAAGTTTTTATAAAATAAGTATAAATTTACATGGATTCTTCTAATTTAAATATATTTGGAACTAGACGGTTCTCTCATTATCTTATGGATGGTTCATTATTATTCTTCCCTTTAAAACAGTTTTTTTTTGTACATGTGAACCTCTGTGTGTACCTCTGTGTGTACATGCCTCTACACGAGGAGGCCAGAAGGGGACATCTGATTGCTCCCAGCTGGGCTTGACAGGTGTTTGTGGGATGCCTGACTTGTTAATGAACACCTAGCATGTTAATGGATGCTTGGTTCTGACTCTTGTCCTCATGATTTTGAAGCTAGTTCTCTTAGCCACTGAGCTCTCTCCTTCCCATTCATTACTATTTCTAATCAAGTTAGAATAAATACTTCTTTTGAACTATCTTTTTCACACATAGGAATAGACCTTATATACTTGTAGGAAACTTTTTCATGTCTTCATGTAACCTTCTGTTGTGTCCAGTAAACATACGCCAACTTAAAAATAAAACCAGGCCAATATCTTTGATATAATAAGACATGTTGATATGACTATTTCAAAACAAAACTAAGGGGATATTCACAACAGAACCCACAGTCCTCACTCTGTCTCTGAACCACATCCCAGCTGAGGCAAGGGATTTGGTTCAGAAAGAGGTGTGTCCATTGTATACATTAAATATTTTATTTGGAGGAAAGATCGTCCACAAACTAAAAATCATCCTGAAAGAAGCAATAATGAAAGACTTTACTATTACCCGGTTAACATTCTGGGTTCTCACGGGTACAAGACTGGGAGTTTGAAGTCACTTCCTAACCAAAAGCAGGGGAGTCAGTGGGCGTGAAGGGAATGAGTAGAGCTTGTGGCAAGGAAAGCAGAGCAACGTCCTGAAAGGCATCCCTGCCAGCCTGCCAGTCAGATAATGAGGAACCTCACGGAGGCCAACACCTTCAGCAGCTGGGCAGGGGCAAGGGTGGGTGGGGGTGTTATGACTCCTCTGCGGATTTTTCTGCCCCTTTTGCTCTCCCCTCACCCACAACATGCCAAGTCAGGGTCCACAAGCCATGACCACATCAACCGCCATTTTTTAAGCATAAAGTTTCACAGGCAATCACCCGCGCCATCTCATGTCTATATTGAATGACGTAATTGCACTCTGACAGCAGGTTTGAGTAGCACAGAAAGCACCTTGCATCACAATGCATTACCTATTTACTGCCAGACTTCTCAGAGAAGGTTTGCCAACATCTACTGTGAGCTATGATGAGTTGAGCCTAGCTTCAACTTCTCAAAGAATGACTAGGCTTTTCTGAACTTGAAGGACAGCCTTTATCTTAAGCCATCTGACAGGACAAAATATACATTCTAGAAATGAGCTAAACTCAAGTTCATGATCCTGTCTGCTAAGACTGAGCTGAAATCATAGAAGCAGTGGACATTTTTAATAACTCCAACAACGGATGGAAGGATTGAAGATCAATCAGTATAGAGTAAGAAAACTAACCCAGCTACTGAAAGACAAATGTTGCATGTTTTCTGTCACTTGTGAGACATGGGATATATTATATACAATGGTGTGAAATATATAGGTATAGAAAGAGATGGCATATAAGGAAATATGTATGTGCATGTACATATATACATGTATAAGCATGGACACACACACACAGCAGTGTTAAAGGCACTATTGCTATGATGAAACACTATGACCAAAGGAACTTGGAAAGCAAGGGGTTTATCTGGCATACACTTCCACATGCAGTTCATTGTCAAAAAAAAAAAAAAAATACAAGATAGGCAGAAACCTGGGGACAGAAGCTGATGCAGAGGCCAGGGAGGGTATGGAGGGTGCTTTACACTGGCTTGTCCTTGTGACTATTGGAAACTATGGGGCTATTCTCGACAAGGAATGATTGAGTTGGGAAATAAAGTTGAAGACAACAAGATATACTTGAATGAAAAGTTTCAGGGAAGCCAAGTAGAGAGGTTGACGTCTATAAGCCCAGCCCTTAGAAGGCAAAGAAGAGAGAAATGCTACATGACCGAGGCCAGTCTGAGCTACAGAGCGAGTGCCGGGAGTGCCTGGGATCCAGAGAGAGACCCCGCCTCAAAAACAGAGAGATGGAGAACAAAAGAGAGAGCACGAAAACCCATCGATAAAACCTATCAATGAATAAACACTAATAAAAAGTTAAATCACATAATGCGAATATTTTTAAAAATAAACAATAGTTTTAGAAGATAATAAAATAATGTAGGCTTCCTAAAAGAAATTAACAAAATGTCAGAAAAGGGAAATAGGAGAAAAAAACAAAACAAAAACAGAAGTCTGGAGAATCAATCTAATGACCCCTTAGTTTTTAAAGACATTTTGAAATGGTGAGACAGAAGTTATCAGTCAAGTGATATGATAATTTTTATGAAGTAAAATTATGAATCTTCTGATGATCTCCCATTGTTAGCTCCCCAGGCAAGCTAGGATAACAGGCAAAAGTGACTTGAACTGTGGTAGCCATAGGTTCACACTGGCAGCACACACACTAAGATACACAGTAGACACATCACTGCAAAATTTCACAATAAGTATGTGTGCTCCCGTGTGTGTGTGTGTGTGTGTGTGTTCACACAAATATATCCATGAGTGCATGTGTGTGTATATACATATGAAAAACAGATGTTGACATTAGGACTCTTCTTCGGATGCCCTCTACCTTATTTCTTGAGACTGGGTCACCCACTGAACCTGGAGCTCATAAATGCAGCCAGGCTGGCTGGCCAGTGGGTTCAAGGGATCCACCTATCTTTGCCTCAATACCGCTAGACTTACAAATGTGCCTCCTGCTATATTTTTCTGTGAGTGTTGAAGATCTTCCATGAGGTCCTTCTGCCTTTACTTATTTTGCCAGTTGAGCTCTCTCCTCTACAATTGAGCCATCTCCCACACCCCCTAAAGTGAACATTGTAAGAAGATTTCAGTGAGGACCCAGTCATGTGCAAAGGTACTGGATCACCCTGATTTGTGACTTCAAAAATCTTGGGCAGCCATGACTTTCAACCCAGTATTCTTTGCCAAGCCATTTAGAAAATAAAATTGTGAGGAACAGACATGGTGACATAGCTTTCCTATCCCTGTCTTTAAGCTTAAGAGTCCTATAGACGCAAACAAGCCACAAGTGTAAAGCGTCAGGGAGAGCTGTGGAGCAGAGAATCGAACCCCAGACCAAAGGAAACTGCCTTGGCAGCAGCTGTGTGGCAAGTGCAGGAGGAGCTCCAAGGTTTTCTGTTCATTTTTAAGTAGAGTTAATTATAGAATAAATGCAAACACTTGGGGAGTGTCATGCACCCACTCTTCCCGCCGCTAGGAACAGGCGTGCAACAAAACGAACAGCTTCTTCTGCGGATAACCTTTATTGAACAGCACTTTGAGCAGGGGCTTCATGAGCAGGAAACTTGTCTCTGAGTCGGGGACTCCCTACCGAGTTCTACTGTCTAGACGACCTCTCACGCGCAGTCCCCCATGAACGATCTCTCTGTCCAGTCTCTGTCCACGCGGGACCTCCCGCAATCTCTCCTATCGGGTCCCTCTCCACGTGGGATCTCCCACAACCTCTCCTATCGGGCTTCTCTCCACGTGGTATCTCTCCGCCATCCCTCCACGTGGTCTCTCTCTCTCCCTTTCCTCTTCTTCTCCTCACGTGGGGGAGAAAATGCACTGCTATACATGCCTAGGAGACTCGTCTTGCTACCTGATTGGTGCATCCTCCTGTAGCTCAATCATGTGCCCCAAGAGTGGGCTGTGACTTATGTGGTGCATGCGCATTAAGTCTCTTGGCTGGGCAACAGCTCTGTTTGCTGAGTTCTCGGCGGGAAGCCGGCACCATGTTTGAGTGCAGCACAAACGGTTCCCTACAGGGGAGGGCAGAATTGAGAACTGCATCAGACAGAACAATTGGAGAAAATGAAGAAAAAGTTCAACAGTAATCTGAAATGATTCTTACTCTTGATTTTGACACTTGGTAGACTCACTTTTCAAAAGGTACCGTAGGATTAGAAGAACATTCTGCCCTCCCAACCGCCAGGCTGGTCTGGGCTGTTGTAAGAGAATGAGAATTTTACCCTGCTTGTCTGGCAAGGCTCAACAAGCCATCCAAAGAAAGGATTGGAAACGCTGCAGAAACTATCAGTCACTGGGAGGAGTGCTGGTTGTCCTTCAGTAATAATCCAAAATAGAAGCAACAGCCTTCCTGTGTGCTAGAAATTATCCAAATTCCTTCATGTTCTTCATGTGGTTGATTTTCCATTTCAAAAATCAGAAACTGGGGCCACAAGAGAGTAAGGATCTGACCCACTTTGCGGAAGCCAGCACTTGCAGAGAGACAACTTGAAGGCAGTTGGCAGCAGTCTGACTGGTTTGGGGGACTCTGGTATCAGAGCAAGCATTGCTTTCTCAAACTCCACATGATCATTCTATACAAGACAGCAAGCTCTGCTTTCCAAAGACTCAGTTGCTAGTGACAATTCAAAAGCCTGGATGTGTGCGAAACAATCATTACCAGGCTGCATAGGTCTACTATTTATATGAAGCTATTTAACTTAATTACAAATAATTTAGACTACAGATGGGAGCAAAGCAACATTAAGGATCTTGATTTTGAAACCGTTCTAAAATAGCTTTTAAAATCTAGGAAGCAAATTGTCTTTCCAAATGGAAATGAATGTGTGATGCAGCTAAGTCTTAAAGTTATTAGCATCTTTTGCTGAGCCCTCATCTATTTCCTTTGTCATTTAGGCAAAGTACAGTCTTTAATTTTAGCTCTGTGATCAGAGATGAAACTCAAGATGCTTGCTACTCCAATCAACGGCTGGTCCTGGAGTGAGGAATGGTAACTCCTCACCTATAATGAAAGGACATCACAGCCACATAATGGTTTCAGGCAAATGTGGACCAAGTACAAATGGAAGAGTCTGAACATGCACACATGTACGTCCACACAATTCAAGAGAGAGGCGCAGCCTCAGCCAGCCCCATTCCACAGTACCTGTAAGGCTCCGTTACTGAACACAGAGCCAGGAAACATGTTTTTAGGAATTCAGAGTATCACATTTCATAATTTGATTTAAATCAATTATCCCATCCTTCCCTGGAACAGGCACAAGCTCCAAAAATACAAAATGTAAATGGAACCAGCTGCAGCCTTTGGCCAGGATGGATTTCAGTCGGTGCAATCAGCCTCTTTTCGAAGTACATTATTGCTGAGGCCCAGAGATTGGGTGAAGCACTTCCAGTGCCCAGGAATGAACTACAAAGATGACCAGTGATGGAAGGGGTGAAGCAGAAGGAGTTAATTTTCTCTGTCCTAGCTTGTTTTGCCCTAAACTTTTTAAAAATTAATCTTTCCTCTGGGGAAGACTAGGATATTCATGTTTATTGTTGGCAGCCTTCAAACATGGCCCTAAATGTATGGATATTTACTAAACCACATAATCACCCTGCGTTATCCCATTACCGGGCTCCACCTTGCTGAGCTCTGCGCCCTGGTTGTGAAGATCAGTGGTGAGAGGTTTGTGTGTGTCTGTGAAGGAGGGCGTGAGCACACACAGCAATCATGCATGTCATTTGGGCCCCAACATGCTGCCCAACAAATGGATCCCATGCGCAGGATTTGGCATCCTTCCACTGAAATCCTTTGCTTTAATTGATTTAAAATGATAATTCAATTAAAATAATTATTCTAATCAGACTTTGTATCTTTTTTGGCAGGTTCCATGGGGGCCTCTGCCCCCAATGTTATTTTAGTATTTTCTTTATTTGTTTTCTCACCCAGCTGACTTTGGCTCTCTAAATCTTTGGAAAAGTTTATGTCATTGCGTAATCCCTGCACCTTTCTGGAGTTTTCCACTCAGGGACAGGGAATGAGAAAAGTAAAACATCCTAGAGGGATGTTATGCTTTGAGTTGTGGCCAAGGGGAATGAAGAAGTAACTGGCCATGTGAGAGGTGAGAGTTACCCATCCATTCACCAACAGTGCAGTCCCCAAGGTGGCCAGCTGGGGTAAATCTGTAAAGAGAGGATGCTGGTGATCTCTTCCTCCTCTTACTTTCATCTTCCTTCCCATTTGTCTTCCCATAGCTATTGTATTCTTGACATCCACGTCAGAGCTGAAGAATTTGCATATAGCTTCTAATATTTGAAATATCACCATAATAGTGATCCCATTTTCCTATGCAACAGTCTTGGCAGGTATGTCAGACAGACAGACAGACAGATGTGAAAGTGGACCATAAAGTAGCCGAGCCAATGGGCAGCTAGCTAGGCAGCTGTAACAGTATGCTAATGTCTTACTATTGGCATCCTATAAAACAAATGTGGATGGTTGAGAAATGAACACTTCTAGGTCTTAATTTTTAGCACATCAAAATTTGCAAAGATCCTAGGCCAGTATGGTTTATACAATAGTCAAGTTTTTTTTTTTAATTAAGAAATGTTTCTGTCTGTCTAATAAAAGAAAAACACCCTGAGGGACACAAGCTCACCTAAACATCTGATGCCAGGAAACTCAGATGTGAACTCTCCACTCCTTGCCATGACCATAAGCACACTAAAAAGAAAAGAAGAAAAAAGGCTTGATGCAGACGAGGTTGGCCCTGCTCTGGAGCTGCTCCGGGATGAGCAGAGGACCAGGAGCCTGGACACATAATTCAGCAGCTCTGATGCCGATTAGCTGGAAGTCTTTAGAAAAATCCTTTTTATCTTTCTGGGATTCAGTGTGACCACCAGACCATATGAGCTATAAAATTAAATTCAGATTCTTATGTCTACTTTTAGCCACAAGAACCCAATTTTTTTTGTGACTGCAATATTAATCCCATTTGAATTTTGTCTCTAAAAGGCAAAACCGGGGTTACAGCAAGACAACAGAGGAGGCTTGATTATACCTTCCTGACAGAAATGCAAACTTTTCAATTCAAGGGAATGCCTGTCTTATCAACATATTTGTGAGGTTCAAAAAGAAATAACCCTGCAGTTTTGTGGAGGATGCTTTCCTAGAGTATCCATTTTACAAATGGCCAAACGCACACCGGACATACGTCATGTATTCTACGCCTAGGCTCATACCCCTAGATACACAGGCAGGAACTGAGGAAAGAGAGAAGACACAGCAGCAGTCACCCCAGGCTACTGGCTGCAGCACTGCCTCCTGCTCTAGGTAAGAACACATCGCAAGACTTACACTGAGAATGAACCAGGGAATGAGATGGCTCAGTAGGAAATGTCACCTAGCACCAAGCCTCTGCCCTCCACATGGTACACACACACACACACACACACACACACACAGAGAGAGAGAGAGAGAGAGAGAGAGAGAGAGAGAGAGAGAGAAATGTTATTTGTGAGGGAACCTGAGGATCTGTTTCATTCCAAAGAAAACTAGATCAACATAAAGATTCTACCCAAATCTGTTCTTTGCTTCTACCCAAAGGTGTGTGCCAGGGTTAGCCTGCTACCTCACTGCATCCCTTGGGCAGGCGTGCATCACAAGAAGCCTGCAACCAGACTGCACCCCTTATCCAGGTTTGCACCATGAGGAGCCTGCTACCACACTGCATCCCTTGGAGAGGTGTGCACCACAGTAAACCTGCCACCACACTGCATCCTTTTGCACTTGCTGTTTGCTAGTTGCAATTTCACAAGGCTCATCAACTGGAACAATTTGTATGTCTAGGAAAAACAAGTCTCATGTGCTTATATAGAAGACTTGGCCAAATTCCAAAGGACAAAGAAACTGATATCTTTTAAAGTGATACTTTTCTTTCCTTGTATTGATTTTAAATGTCATCCTAAATATCTAGAAACGCATGAAAAATAACAGGAAAGGAGAAACCATCTCATAATAGATTAACTAAAACCGTTTTTATCTGTAAGTTCAATCTAGTCAGTTGCTGCTGATGCAGGGAGACATTTGACCAGTTATGTCCCCCACATCCATGAATACAGGTATCACCCAAGGACTTGCAGAAGATGCAGGATCCTAGGATGTTCCACAAGCATTCTGATGTAGCTGTCCTGAAGAAAGGCCTGGAAATATGAACTTAAATATGACCCCATGCTATACCAACCGAAGTCCAGGGTCAGCTGTATGCCCAGGAGTAGCTGGCCAATGCAAAATGGGTTGTTCTGTTGTTGTTGTTTTATGGTTTTTGGGTTTTTTTAATGTATGTACACTTTTAAATTTTGGTGGGTTTTCTTTTTTTCTTTTTTTTTTTTTTTTTTTTTTAGTTTGTTTCTGTTTTGACTTTTGTTGGTTTTTATTTCTGATTTTTTAAGAGAGAGACAGAGAGACAGAGACACAGAGAATGAACATGAAGTTGGGTGGGTAGGGAGGTGGGATGATTTGGGAAGGGAAAGAATACAATGAAAATGTATTGTATAAAAAAGCAACTAAAAGGAATAAGTATTAAATGCCGTAGTCTATAAATAAATAAGAATCCACACCCATTCTGACAGTATTTAACCTCCACGCTAACCCTCAGAACCACTCCTCTGAATAGACATCCCTGATAATTCTAACTTACGGCTACCCAACGCCATAAGTGTACTTTGTGAGTGACAGAGTCACTCACAGAATGTCTCAATTCAGCCTGTAAAGGAATTACAGAAGAGTCGCTCCTATGCTAATGGCTGAAGTCTGATTATGCCTCATGTTCTTTAAGATGGCTTCCTCTTTCCACCAGCAAAATGGCCTAATAAATGCAATTATTATTAATGGCTAATTTACATCATTGCATAAAATACAGATTTCTTTTTTTTCCCTTACAACTTTATTTAAAAAAAAATACTCTGTATTTACATTTGAAATGTTATCCCCTTATGCATCCACCATTCCATCCCATTCCCCCTCCAGTTGCCTTCACAAAGGTCCCATCCCTTTTGATCCCCCTCTCCACCCCATTGCCTTGCCATTCCCCTGCATTGGGACAATATGCACTCTCTGAAACAAAAGCCTCTTCTCATATTGACATAATATTTTATGTCAATTGTAAATTGCATAATCAGATTTCTTTTTTTAAGCAAAGATTAGTAGCAAGCGCTACAAAAATCCCAGCATGGCATTTTGTCCTCTTCCAAAGTCCAGAATTGTTTCAGGGGATGAAACAGTGCAATAGGATGAAATAGTCAGCTCAGTCAAGTGCAGAAGTATTCCGAAAATAACTAGTCTGTGTAGAAACAAACTCTAAGGAAAGAAAGGAAAGAAGGGAGGGAGAGAGGGAGGAAGGGAGGCAGGAAGGAAGGAAGGAAATGAAATAGAAACTTAAGGCTTCTTTGGAAAGTCAGTTGTGTAGGATGTTTGCTGGGGCAAACATGAGAAGGAATGTTTTCCTAAAGTGGACACAGGTGGAAGGCTAAGACATACCTGTGAAGGAACTTTCCCTGAAGCAGACACAGGAGAGAGGGTATCCTGCTAAAGCGGGTACATGAAAGGACATGTGATCAAGGGTTCTTCTCTAACAACACGCATGTTTTGGTCCACCTGCCACCGCATAGTTGGGCTGTATTTGTTAGGATTCCATAGAAAGAAATGCACAAAAAAACTTCTGCTGGTGTGGGGCAGCTTCTTGCTGCTTCAGCAAACTCAGGCTGATTGGCAGAGCAATGTCAGCTGGGGAAAGACCCATGGCGGACACATGATCTTTGCAGGGTTATAAATGGGACTCAAGGTTATAAATAGGACAGAGACTGGGAGCTTGGCTTGATTATAGAGCTAGCTGTGCAATGCTTACTGGCCTCTCATCTTCGCTGATCTTCGCTTCACTGAAAGAGGCACAGCTGAGAACTTTTCCCGAAGCACCTGTTGGTCTCTCCTTCTGACTCCAGCTGAGGCCGAGGCCTGGCTGGCTGTCTCTGACAGGTCATGCCACCGCTCTTGACTCATGTTTGCTGTCCCAACACTATCAAACCCCACTGCTGGTATGCCCACGAAGTGTTTGCAAATGGATCAGGCTGCCGCTGCCAACCTGTGAACTGAACTGCCAATTTCCAGATAACTCACATGGGAGTTGTTCCAAAGCACCACTTCTAAACAGGTCTTCTTCCCCTGTATTCTTTCCCCCACTCCCACCCCCACCCCTGCACTACCTCTGGTGGATGGTGGGCTAAAGGGGCGGTTAAAGCACTTAACAACCATCATTAAAAGTAGACTTTGAAGAATTAAAGTTATAAGAAAGAAAGAAAGAAAGAAAGAAAGAAAGAAAGGAAGGAAGGAAGGAAGGAAGGAAGGAAGACTAGAGCCCTCAACTTGATCCACTAGCCCAGCCTGTGACCATAGGACATAAATACATGTCCCTCTTAAACTGGAGAGTCCTTCTCAGCTTTATGATCCCAAACTAGCTGGACATCCAGGGTAAACACAGCTCCTGCGTGAGCCACAACCGTTAGCCACCATCTGCATAACAATGACTGTACTTCTCACGGGGTGGGGCCTGGAGGGCGGGCATGGCAGAGAAGAAAACCAGGCAGCCTACCCCAGGTGCCAGCCTGGTACTCAGTGAGTTCTGATTCAGAAATTTAGAAATGTTTCTCCTCCTCTGTGAGTCTCCGAGAGATTAGCTCACTGTACCCAGTATGAGGATGACTGGAGAGAGGATGCCGTGTCCAGCACACCCATTCTGCAAGCTGACTGTGTGTGATCCCGGCACTGAGTCAACCATCAATCTCTGCCAGACACTTTATAGAACCTTCCCAGGCTTGTCTGTACAATGGGCGTTGCTGAGGCTTGAGTCACGAGTGTTCTCTGAAGCTATGTAGTGAGTGTTTATTGTCCAGCCATTGGCGCTAACTTCTGGGAGGTGGCAGAATCTTCAGCAGATAGGAGAAGCTATACCATTGGCTCATGCCCTTGAGTATGCTTGCTCTGGCCTTGCTGCCATGAAGTGAGCAGCCTCCCCTGCTGCCATGCTTCCTTCATCAAGTTCTGCCCCGCCTTAGCCTGTGCGGGCAGTCAGGCAGCAGTGGGAAACTCTGACCAGTAAGCCCACTTTCTCTTCTTTCTTTATCTCTGTTGAGACGGGGTTCGAAGGTGAGCACATTTTCTACAATACTTCTAGCCCTCGATGGCTGCTCTCAAGTGACAGGTGACCATTCTTTTCCATTCTTCAGCACTGTCACAGACAGAACCCTGAGTCTGCCCTCTATTTACCTCTTAACTAGGGACCTTCTCGTGTTCTCCATATGGGTTTCCCATAAAAGTCCAAATAGCACCAGCATGTGGCATCCTCCAAAGTGCCCTCCCAGTGCTTGCTGCTGCAAGGATTGTTGTTGTTGTTGTTGTTTCTGTTTTGTTTGTTTGTTTATTTGTTTTGCCAGGTACCTCTGAGTATGTCTTACTCTTCTTAACACCCTGATATAGTGGATCCAGGGTCTCTGATGAAAGGAAGCAGAGTATGGTCCAGACTGGGACTTCTTTCCTGTGTCAGCCAAAGCCAGTAGGGATAAGAGTTCTGTTAGAAAGGTTCTGGGAGTTTCTAAGGTCCATAATTGTCGTTATGAGCTGGTTACTGTTCAGTTCCACACTAACCACTTAGCTATCATCGAGGGAAGAGGAGCCCAGCAAGTTTTTCTGTGGGAAAGCAGAAACAAAGGACTGCAATGAGTTTTTCCCAATATGCACACACTGAGCAGGTACCACAGTGCATCCTGGACAATAATTGTAGGGCATAGGGGCTCACAGGGCTTGGGAGAAGAGTAACTTAACTTAAAGCACCCCCAAAATGCTTTAGTATGGTTGAGTTGTTTGAAATACATACAGTATCTCTTACATGGATTTGCACATTCAGGTGCTTAGGGACAAATCTACCTTTCCAAAGTACATAGAAGGCAACAGAGAAGGACAAAGGTCACATCTAACCACCAGAAGGGACAGCAGAACTAATGATATTTGCTAGCCCACACAGAGAATTCAAAGACACATTTGGCTTGTCACTTAGTGTTGCTGACTCAAAACACACACACACACACACACACACACACACAAATCCTAGATGAACTACCTTCCTGGTAGAACATAAAATAATTGGCATCTAGGGCCGGGCACAGTGCCATACTTTAATCACAGTACTCGAGAGGCAGTCAGGCAGATCTTGTAAGTTCCAGGCCAGTTGGGTCTACATAGTGAGTTCTAGGCCAGGTAGGGCTACATAGTAAGATTCTGTTTCAAAATAAAATGGCATCTAATATGCCTTAGGTCTGATCAACAGTGGTATAGAGAGAGGAGGTTATGACACATGAACCTATACAAGGATTGTTTGCATCCATCAGCATAGTCCTCCAACCCTCTCTCTTGAGTCTCAGTTATTCAGAGAGTTGCCAGGATTTCCAGGCATGAGGGTTATGCCTGTGTGGCTCTGTGAAAAATTGTGTTGGGCCTATTTATTTTAATATGCCTTCAGATATGTTTAAGGATTTTTTTTTTACTTCCATGTTGGGGGTCTTTTTACCAGTTTGGGAAAGTGCTCCCTTGCTCAAGTCCCCAAACACATCAGATAGACTTGAAAGTGTGGGCATTTTCTATGCAGGCCTCTGTTCCTGTTAGATCAGGGAGCCGCCACAGGAGGAAGGGAATGCTCTCAGAGTGTCGCTTACACCCCAGAGGCTGTGCCACACACACTCTTTTCCCCCAACCCCCAGCCTCCCAGATACATCAGAGAAACATGAAATATGAAAACTCTCCCAGATGCTCACAGTTTCTCTGTGCCCACAGTCCAGCTTTTGCCACCTGTGAGAAACAGAGCCTCGCTGAGCTCTGGGAATAGAAAATGAGTTGCCATTGGCGCTTTGTCAATCAACATTCAATCTCACCAAAGGCAGACTATGCAGCCATGTGCCTGCCACATGTAGAAATGTTGCTGAGCCACCTTGGAGAGAAGGGGGTCACTCCTCCCTGTTACGGCCCAGACTTGGGGACTCAGGTGGAGGAAGGCAGAGAGATGAGAGATAAATGAATCAACGCAGGTATGAGGCTCCCAGGCTTGCCCATCTAAAATGGCAAGAATGAAAGACAGAGAGGACAATCACGTTCCCTTGCAGAGGCTCAGCAGCCCTGGAGGAGGGAGGGATGCAACCTTTAAAAGTGACAGTGTCCACTCAATGCTCTTAACATGATGATAGCATGGCACCACTAGTGTTAAAAGAGGGATCAACAACAAAAACAAGCCAGGGGTCAAGGACACACTGAGAACCAGAGGAGTGAGGAGAGAGTCTGCGAACAGGGCCAGATGGCAGCCATGCTCTTCTAAGAGGAAGCTGGGCTTAGTCTGGAGCCTGGCGATGGTAGAGTTAAGGAAGAACAGGTAGAGACGATCATCTGAGATTTTCAGCCCAGCCTCAGGGAGTTTCGTGTTTAACTAAGAAGGCAAATCTTCCTCACTGTGTTATCAGCAAAAACAGGGGGATGAATGTGTGTCGGCCTTTCAGTCATTCAGTGGAGAAATCACGCTGACACCCTACTTCACCCCCACTGGTGGCCCATGCATGGACACCAACTGATAAACCTCACAGAAGGATGGCACCTCTTCCAACTCCTAGATTCCCGTGAAAATTCCCTTCAAATTCCATTTGTTCCCGTCTACAAAGTACTAAGGCACCACTGATTCATCAAAGGCATCTGCAGCAGTGAAACAGTCTTCAAACCGAGATTTTTAGAATAATTGACATGCCAATTAGTTCCCAGTGGATCCAGTTAAGACATACAATGAAACCTGAATACCACTGTTGTAAATTACCTGGAATACATGTTTCAGATTCCTCACTCCTGGAGTACAGTTCCCTCTGGAGACAGAATGGAAGGTAAACACACCTTACATTGTCTGAGCCACCCCTTTGAGAGTTCAAGTGGGGGAGAATAAAGGCTCCTAATCAAAAGGAATAGTTTTCTTATTTGATTAGGGAAAAATAAAGAAAATGGATTCTTCTCACGCCTATTCCTAATCAAAAGAAATATTTTTCTAACCAAGACAGCTTAAATAGCAATTTCTTCTTCCACTGGCATAATATCTTATATAGGTCCAGATATTCTCAGCTCTGTTACCACATTTGATATTCATTGGCTAACAAGCCCCAAATGTGTGCATTTGTAGTCTACATCACACAACAACAACAACAATAGCATCAGCACAAACAAACAAACCAGAAAGACAGTGCTGATGGAAGCAGTGTCAACTGGGCCCTTAACATCTTGGGCACCTGTTCTCTGAGTTCGAGACTTGGCTCTTTCCTCTGCTCAGGCCTTCCTCACTAATCCTTGTCAATGCCATGTGTCTGAATCTTTGCTGTCCGCTTCCCCTGTCCTGTGGATCACCATCAGATGATGTGATGAAACCATTTTTTAATTGTATATTTTATTTATTTACATTTCAAATGTTATCCCCTTTCCCAGCTTCCCCTCTGGAAACCCTCTATCCCATTCTCCCTCCCCTGCCTCTATGAGGTGCTTCTCCAACCACCCACCCACTCCCACCTCCCTTCCCTAGTATTTCCTTACACTCGGGTATTGAGACTTCCCAGGACCAAGAGCCTTTCCTCCTACTGATATCTAACAAGGCCATCCTCTGCTACATATGCAGCTGGAGTAATTGGTCTCTCCATGTGTAGTACTCTTTGGTTGGTGGTTTAGTCCCTGGGAGCTCTGGGAGGTCTGGTTGGTTGATATTGTTGTTCTTCCTATGGGGATGCAAACCCTTCAGCTCCTTCAGTCCTTTCTCTAACTTCTCCATTGGGTACCCCATGCTCAGTCCAAAGGCTCAGTTGTCTGTGAACATCTGCCTCTGTATTTGTCAGACGCTGGCAGAGCCTCTCAGAAGACAGCTATATCAGGCTCCTGTCAGCAAGCACTTCTTGACATCTGCAATAATGGCTGGGTTTGGTGGCTGTATATGGGATGGATACCCACATGGGGCAGTCTCTGGATGGCCTTTCCTTCAGTCTCTGCTCCACACTTTGTCTCCTTATTCCATTACATTCTTTTGTTTTACTCCTTTCTCAAGTTTCAAGAAGCCCAGTGAAATGGTGCTCACATATATCCAAAGAGATTTTTGTTTTGCCATCCCTTGGGTCTGCATGCCCTTCCCAGCTACATCACTGAGTTTATTTCCTTTCTTTGGGATTTGGAAGCATCCCCAGGCCCTCCCTATGCTTTATTTCTCTATTTCAATTTCTGTAGCCACAGAAGCAAGTTGGTGCTGGACCTAATTCTATTGACTTCAAAGCAAACCACTTATTTTTGCAGAGTCCTTTCAAAATGTTATCTTAAACATTGAGCCTCCTTCACTTCCTGCCAGAAAATTTCCAAACTGAAAGAGAACTACAAAAGCCAACTGGTTCACTTAAAAGATGAATAACCAGGGACATAAATGTAGGCTTTGCTACTTTGGTCTTCCCTGTATATTTGATTTTGATACCTAGTCCAGCTACACCTCCCATCAGCCATTTGTATTAAACAACTGTCCCTTGTTGCCCAAGTATGATTTGGGGTCATTCAAGTTCCAAATTGAACTCACCTTACTGATCCCTTTTCTCAGTTCTAAATCTGCTGCTCTTCCTGGTGACTAAACCCAATGTCATCCTTGATTTGGATGCCATTACCCTCCTTCATGTTCACTCCATCCATCCCTTCCATTCCTCAGTCTTCACTGTCATCAACATAGTTCAAACCACCAAGAGCTCTTTCTGAATTCCCAGAATAGCCTCCAGAGTTTCCACCTGGTTCTCCTACCATCCATCTTTAACTATAATCAAATCTCCTTGTAGCAAGCAACTCAGTGAAACGAAATTTAATCATTTTGCTCTCCCGACTAAAGTCACTGAGGAGTCCTCAAGATGCAAGGAACAAGTCCAGGTTCTGAGCAGGACATTCATGGCTGTATGTGTTTTGTTCCTTCCTTTACTCCAGATCTCTCTGAATTTGTGGTCTACAGAAGTACCTCACTAATTCCTGTCACTTCAGATTACTCCCTTGCTTGAAGCTGATGAAGAGGCCTCTGTCTCTTATGTCAACATACAATCCCTCTGAAGTTCTTCATCCACTTACTGGTCAAGAGAGAAAAGCTTAGAGGCATCTGAGGTCACACAATCAAGCTATAACACAATGGACTGTTAATGTGTGGGGCATCAAATAGTCCAGGATGCTTGGCAGAGCAAAGTTATCATTCTGGAACCAGGGGAGGTATGCATGGTATTGGATCCTAAGGTGCTAGAATTGGGCCAAGTAAAGGAATCTTGCTCTGGGAATGCCATCCTGCAATGTAGGACTTTATATTCTGGCTCAAGTAGTAGCTCTAACATTGAGCTAAGATTGCTCTTGAAAGATACCACATTCAGGTAAGTAGAAATTCCAAAGTTGCCTCAACAGATGGTAAGATGAAACATTTCAAAGGCCAGGGAAGTTGGTATGCAAACATGAATCTGCTCCACAGTGCAAGCACTTTTCAGGACAGTGTCCTGCTGTAGAAGACACCGAATTCACCATGTCAATAAGGTAGAAATGGCAATAGTGATGAGGGTCTTCCCAAAGTGGACTTCAGGAAAGGAAGTTCTGCACCGACCAGTGTCTTACTGGTTAAAATGGAGCTGATAACCCTAGTGGTGATGATGCATCATTGTCAGAGGCAAGAAAGATACAATCAGCCTGGATGTGGTGTCATTTCAAAAAATTGCACTGGCTGGTTAACTTAAACAACAAACATTTATTTAATACCATTATAAAGGTTAGAGTCCAAGATCATGATGCCAAGAGAAACTGTGTCTGGCAAGAACCCACTGCCTAGTTCATAGACAGGCTTTGTCTCTCTGCAGACCCACAAAATAGAAAGAGATAAGAGGACTAATCTCAGCCCCAGGAGATCTACTTTCATAGCATAGTAACCTCCTAAAAACAGAGCCTCCTATTCTCATCTCACTAAGCATTTAGATTTCTGCTGTGATAACAGTGAGTGTAAGTCACTGCAAACCAGACAGTGAGGTACGCCCAACTCATGAAGAGACAGATAGTTAAGAGAACATGGCAAGCTAGTGGAACTACTGTCAAAACCTAAATTATGGATGGATGACCAGGAAGCTGAGGGCAGAAACACCAACAAAACACATGGCTTTTGTGTTCAGTTTCTAAATCTAAGCTACTTTGTCTTTAACTCAGAAACCACTTACAAAAATAGGGGTTGAGAGTCAAAAGGCCAGACCCTGTAATATTGAGATAAATATACTTAATTAGAGTATTGCCAATGCCTCTCCAGAGAGAACTATGATCCCTTCCTTTAGTAATATTGAGGAAAATGTGCAAACCATCTTTTCTAGGGCTCACTCGTGAGTACAAGGGCTGACTTGCTACCTGGGTACACATGTGAAGAACAGTATAAGAAGGAGAGGAAGGAGGGATAAATGAACTAAGAACACTTGTAAAGCTCATACAAAACCTATGTTATAAACATCCTAATACACAGACACCACACACATACACACACACACACACAAACACACGAGTTTAAGTGGAATTATCCAGCATGAGAAATAATGCTCTCTCTGGAAGCTATAAGTTTCTGTGCTGTGCTAGCTCATGTTTTATCAGCCTGACACAAGCCAAAGTCATTTAGGAAGAGGGAACCTCATCTGAAAACAATATCCCTACTAGATTGGCCTGTAGAGAGCATTTTCTTGATTGATGATTTATATGAAAGAGTCCAGCTGCTGTGGGGCAGGTGGTTCTGGAGTGTGCAAGAAAGCAAAGTGAGCAAGCCAGAAGGACCCAGCCAATAATCACTCCTTCATGGCCTCTGCATCAATTCCCACCTCCAGGTTCTTGCCTTGAGTCCCTCCCTGACTCCCATGAATGATGGATGATATGCCTAAGATGAAAATCCTTTCCTCCAGAGTTGCTTTTGGTCACAGTGCAAATCATAGCGATTGAAAATCCTAAGATGAATGTATTTGAAATAAAGGTATGCATATGGGAAATTCTCAAGGAATAAATTTAAAACACTATGTATTTTAAGAAGACCAGCAGGGATGGAGAAGGGACTCCAACCCTGGGGACCTACTAACAGTTGGTAGCTGCTAGGAGAGTCAGTTTTCTTTAGGAGTGTGGACCCAGGTAGATGACCCCTATTCCACTGGATGGCCCTATGCCCATATATACATAAACAGCACTAACTAGACTTGGTAGGTTACTAAGTGTAGTTTAATACTTTGCAAAAAAAAAAATTAGTAACTTAGAGGGATCCACTGATAAACTGATATAAGCCCCATCCCATCTTGCTCACCACAGGTACAGATCCGTGAGTGAAGCAAAAGTCTATCTTCTCTCACATAAGCCACCGGAGATGTAGTTGTTAATGGGCGCAGTTGCTTGCTTGCATAGTTCTTACGTCCTTTGTAGTAAGAGCCACTGTCACGATGAGGCTCAAGCAGAAGTTTCAGGCAATGTGCCTTCACAGGGAGATTTTACAAATAAAACACTACTGTATCCTCAGAAAATGGCAGAGATTAATACCGTCTTTCAAGACATCAGTGTGAGCTGCCAGCGGTGGCACAGGCCCGTGATCTCCATGCTCGGAGGTGGAAGCAAGGAGGTCGGGAACTTAAGTGAGGCTTATTTGTATGAGAAGTGTGAGTACAGCTTAAGGTACATGAGATGTTGTCACAAAAAAAAGACAGTTATTTTAAAAATATAAGACTTCATCATGACCTAGGTTTCAGAGATGGACTGTCTCACTACGTCTCTATTTAATCCACCAGTCTCATCCCTCCAATATCCAGACGTCTCCCAGAGGATGTCAAACAAATGCCACCAAATTCAGCCCCAGTTATGGCTTCTCTATCAAGTGTGGCATTTTACATGGAGTGAATTCACATGGTTTTGACTATGTGACATATGAGCTACCCATATTAGGAACCAGTGGCAGAAATACCTCTTTTTCGCTTCCAAACAGGAATGACGTTGATTGCCACATTGGGCAGTGTTTACTCTCCTAAGCACTGTCCTACTACAATTTTAAGGAGGCAGAATCTACTGGACTTTTAAAAATATCCATTATATTGGTAATGTTGTGATTATTGAACAGTATGTTGTCTTTCCCCCTGATGCTGTTTTTTGCCTGAAGAAGAACGTGCAAGGTTTGTGTCCACTCTGTCCTGAGGTCTGTTTGCCTGTTGTGACCTCCCCTTCTCAGAAGCCACCCTTGTTTTCTTTCATTCTCCTGGTCGCTTACAATGACAGATTTCATATCCACATTTCTGATTTCTTCTTCCCAGGCATCCCTAGGCCTGCCAAATCTGTACCCTGCCACAATCCCAAGTCATTTCAGCCTCATAGACTCAATCTGAATGATATTGAGCATTCTCTTACTGCTACAACAAAAGACAGGTAGACAGCATAAATGTCTACAGTTAGGCCCTTTTAGTCCTCTATTAGAACAAGTTGAGTTTAATGCAAGCCTCTGCCAGGAGATAGTTTCCAGAAATTTAATCCAAGGTAGGCACCATAATGTATCCAAATCATGTTCCTGGAAGGTGCCTTCGGATGTGAACATCTAACTACGGCTAGATATCCAGACTACAGCACAAAAGGAGAGGCATCTGGACTGGGATTGGAGGAATCCCAGCTGGACAAAGCTGGACAGAAATGATACTGGTTATGTCCTGCTTCCCGTGTTGAAAGGGGAGTGTGGTACATGTTAAGTGGTGAGTACACTTAAGTAAATCCCTACACATTCCCGCTAATACATACATTTGTGTGTGTGCCTGATTCTGCACACCACTGCCCTGGAGACCTGAAGCCTTTGTGCTTTCTGTATACTGACGGCCTACTCATTTTCCACCCATGTGCTTGGAGGTTTCAGACACTCTAGTTGATAATCTAGTCTTTTTTTGTCCATCACTGCACATTTGGCTCTTTGTGCACAGAATGTCTTCAGTGATATTAAGGTTAGACAAATGGATTGGTTAGTTGTGTTTGAGAAGGGTCATTCCAACACAGGATGAATATCGGGATAAAGAAAACAAACTGAAGTCAGGGGTTTGGGGTAAGAAGTCAAAGTAGGTGATGGTAGGTGGCAGACATGGGTTGAGGTTTTGGAAGATGCTGACTCATAATTAGAATGAGAAGGAATACTGATGGGCAAATAGCTGAACAGTTTTTGATGGAACTACTTGTATGATGTCAACATGTGTAAGCATGCATTGGGCTTTGGACAAGATGAGGCTCAATGACGAGGTAAGATGGGCTCAATCTTTATATTTTGAGAGGTCACTGAAATTATGTGGGCTGAGAACTGCTGAGCCCAGACAAGACTCTGAGGCCTTAAGTCAGAGAATTAGATGAAAACTAAAAGAACACAGGGTCAGAGCATTGATGGGAGCTGAGATTTCCCTTTTTAGATGATGTATGATATAAAACATTTTTATTTCAATTCATAAATTGTCTGCATGAAATAGCCCCAAATATTCATTGCAGGTACATATTGGAGGAATAATAAATTTTATAAGAGACTGTTCTGACCTTCAAGGACTGTGAGCCATCCAGGGGTATGCACGTCAACAGGCATAATATACAGCATCTTATTTCCCACCAACAGTGAATAATGACCATGGATTGATTACAAATTACCTGAATTGATGGAAGAAATGAACAATACTGGCCACGAATTTGCATAAGTATTTTATCCTTTTAGCCTGTAGGTATGTGTAGCTCTAACCCTTTGGCAAGACATGAAGTCAGAAAAGGCTTTCCCTCCTTGAAAGCATTCACTGTATTTTCTGGACCATAGCCAGAAAGCAAAACTATTATGAAGCTCAAAGAAAGAGAACTGCAAAGCAGTCTTCACTGGGGCCAAAGAGATACAGAGTGTTCCAGTTAGAAGAGCAATGCCGGGCAAGTAGGCCAGACTTCAAGTTACTTGAAGCAAAGTTGCCGACAGAAAAGCCACACATTTAGAAACCAGGAGAGGGACAGGTGGATGGGGGAGTAGAATATTCATACAGTGGCCCAGCACAAAGGTTCAGAGGGATTGCAGAAGACGCCAAGATGAGAGTCATGTGAGGACAGAGTCAAGACTTAGGAATATGCCCAGTGGCTTAAGGATCTGTAGCTTCAGATCCAAGAAAAAACCTAAAGCATACCCACATCTGCCATTCCAGGAACAGAAAGACTCGGAGAAAAGCCAGGAAGCTAACTCTTCTAGGAGTCTCTCTTCACTCCTCCATCCCTACCCCCACCCCTGGGAAATTCATTGACCTGTGGGTGTTACAGACTGTGACCACAATGGTCTGTTTCTCTTTGTCTCTTAGGCTATAATCACTGTCAAGGAGAAGGTGTAGGTGACATATTTGTAAGCATCTAATGGGATGTTCAGTGGTAGGCATTTCTCAATATAATCAGATAAGTAAATAAGCAAATAAGTTAACACCATGGTAGCTGAAGACCAAGGTCATTTAGAAGTGTTTCTGATTAAAGGGGAGAGTACAGAAGACTTTCCCTTTTCTTTTCATTTACCTTTAATTTTTTCTCCTTGCAGGTTAAAGCTGACTCCACATCCTAAGGGACCAACACAAGCCATCAACTTAAATGATGTCCCTGATAGCTCTGTGGATCAATAGTTATATAGACCTATTCCTCATCTAAGCTCTGTCAGGGTCCAAATTATACACTGTACATGAAAACCACCTCCAGGATTTACTACCCTTGCACCTCCAGCCATGGCAGGTGGCTTATTGCTCTACTTGTATTTCTTTTAAGCCTTAACTAAGCCTTTGCTACTGATTTTTCAACATCTCCAAAGGGGCAGAACAGCAATTAGCCAAGGTATTCTTCCTTCCAGTAGACAGTAATGATTTCCTAGACTTCTAAAGAAATTCTTTTAATTCCTGTTCTTTCACTAAGAAATCTTTATGTGCAAAGATTATACAGTTGGCAGAGATTATAATAGCATGGAAAATTAGGCAAGAAAGGACTGTGTATAGTACAGTGTTTTCAGTGCTATAAGGGCAATTCAATAGAACCAGCACCATCAGCATTCATGGGAATGCAGCTGGCAAATGAAACACTGGTTCTGAGCATCAGGTGCTGGGTGGTGGCCTCACCTCTCTATGCCTGGCCCCTCCTCTCTGAAATGGGATTCTTTCACTGTGTTGCATTAGCTAATGGAGAGAATATTAACCTAAATCAAACTGAGCAAATGCAAACATTTCATACTCTTGGGAGTATAGAGGCATCCTATAAATTCTGGGTTCTATTATTATTTCATTCTTTTCCATAGCTCAGATTGATCTGATCCCATGAATCATTTTATAACAAAGTGAACATGAGCTCTATTGAACTCTTTTTGAGCTTTCCAATCTCCCAATTGTGTCAGGTGTCTAGAATTATAGCCCCTGAGTGAACATGTGAAGCAGAGTTGTAAGGTATGAAAGACAATGCTTTTCTGTGGTTAAGAGACAACATCACAGTTTTCTAACCAACCAGTGTCCAGGGCAAAGAAGTGCATGGGGGTGAGGTTGGTGGCCAGGCTGATGACTGACTTACTTCCAGAAATTATAATTCTCAAATTTGTCACAGCCTGGCCCATTTTCATTATCTTCCTGTGTGTAATATGTCCTTGAGACATTTCTGTCCACTCAATTACAATGATAACTACTGCTTTGATCGTTTTAAATGAATAAACAATATAGCAATTATATCATGTTGGTCCAAATGAAGTTTCAACACACAGATACCCCATGCTGCTTGGTGTTATAAATACCATTTTATCTAATGCCCTATTACTTCCCAACCCAGAGAAAACCTGTCCTGTATAAAATTGGCTATGGACACTAAGAAAGAGTGACACACACCTCAATGACAAGCATAATCTTGACTAGCTACTATTATTGACCCAACATTTTACACCACGCTATTGTCAGATTTTACTTTTCACTGTGGCCCATCTTTCTTAGCTCATCTTCACAAATATTTATTAAGCTCATTGTAAACATTTTTATCCCTTCTAGAAACCCAACTCAGTCATAGTGAGAATATAGCCATGTTTTCCTATTTCCAAACCCAGTCTTGTATTGATGAGCTTTAGCAACACAGCCCTTAAGTTGAAGGTGCTTTTCCCAGTTGAAAGCTATAATCATGGTTCATCCCACTTGGCAACAAAACAAAGACCTAGAAGATTTGTAGATGGGTGGATCCTTTAGTGAGTATAAGAGATTAAATTTGCATTCTTTATGTAACTGAGTGACACATGTCATCACCTATTCTGACTTTGGAACCATATTAAGAGCCGATTTGCAGTTGCCCTGATGGCCCAAATTACTCATAAATGGTGGGAAATGCTCCACAAGACAACAGAAGTCCCATCGGCACCCAGGCTAGACAGATGAGGCTAGTTGGAAAAGCAGACCTGACCTAGAAATACCACCTCTTAATTTCCAAAGGTTGATCCAGCTGGTTGACACACTGGGGTTATGTGCCCTTTCTCATGGCTCTGAAAACATACCTCGGCAGCAACCTGGTTAACTTTCTGGAATGGAAAAAAAAGTGCGTTGAACAGAAACCAGAACCAGGGTGCTTTAGAGAGGCCTTGCCAGTAATGTGAGTTCCAAAAGATTACATGTAGACATGACTTCAATTCCTATGTGAGTAGAGACCTGTATAATACAGCAATTCCTTGTGTTAAGGACCCCTCAGAAGCAGTATACAGATGAAATATGAATGTTACCAGTCATACTTGTAAGTTCTGAGAGAACTGTGAATGTTAGGAATTCTGTCACTTTTATTCCTCTCTTCTTTGGACCAAATCAATAGTTCTAGGAGAAGGCATATGCAAAAAGAATGTCTATCCCCAGGGTCAAAAATAGGTGTGAGGGCTTATAGTCTACCCACAGATTGCATGTGCAGTTGGTAAAGCCAACCATTCTGTTTCCATATGACTTAGCATGGTGACAGTCATTTAGTTCTGAATTCTGCCAAAGGATAACCTGATGCTTATCAAACTTTCAGATGGTCATATAAGCAATGATCAGGCTAACTTTTTATAAAGAACATATTCCTGCATTGCTTTAGTTTGAAATAATATGCTCAATAGAACACTTCAGGGGAGCCTTTTCTGGTTCATTCAAAGAATAAATCAACGACTGTGCTTTTCCCATACTCTGGTTCTATTATTGTCAATGTGCAACTTTTAAAGCTATCATGGAAGTCATCATCATTCTAAGAAGTGAACAGGAGAGGGGGGCTCATGAATAGGCAGGGGGACTTTATTATTCAGGGCTAGAAACTCTACCACGCAGTTCTTCATACTCCTCTGTAAAGAAACAGAAACGTGACCTACAGCTTCAGTAAGAAGAGTAAATATAGGGTTAGTGAACACCCTGCAGTCTCTGCTACAGTATAAGTCTCAGAACAATCACCGCACAAGAGCAGAGATTCCTCTAGAATGAAAGTGAAAGAATCCTCCAACAATTGTTTCACATAGTAAATGCTGTTATTAAATATCCATCAAACGATCCAGAGCCTTGTTCAAATCAAATGTTGGGATTTGCATCCTCTGACACAATCATGCTCACTTCAATGCTGGGTGCAAATCACTTCAGTGCTGTGCCAGCAGCACTAACATTACAAGGTCCCTGAATTGCAGTCTTCTTCCAGAGACTCAGCTCTGCCCCGCCCTGGGTTTAATGTTCCCAGCCACTCACCCCACTGCCGGTCCACTATGTTACCTAGCACTTGTTTACCTTGGCATTTACTCCCGAGCCTAAAGCTGGAGCCATGAAAGCCAACAACTCAGATAATTTACAGCCTGAATCTCTGCCTCCAGCCTTGGTGGCAGCCCACAAACCAACTGAGGTTTCCTAGGTTTCAACAGGATGAACTGCACTGCATATTTTAAGAAAATAAATGTTCAGTGACCTAAAAACTATCTACCCAGCCAGATTATAGATTGTAGTATCCCGCGAAAGTCATCCTACGTACAACTTCTGATTTTAATCTCAGCTACACCTTAGAAGAACACGAATATCCTAGCATGGCTGCCATTCCCATTTTAAAGATGAGATTTTGTGAACCACAGGGTCTCAGGTATGTGACATTGAAGGGCATAGTTTGCTGACCCCGAAGTTAAATTGAGAAAAAAGCACTGTGTGGAATTAGCAGGAATCAGATGTCAGTCAAACAGGGGTGCGCTAGCTTGAGTTTCTGGGTGGTAATTATAAATGCTGCTCTGGATCTAGGTGGCTGGAGCTTTTTCCTAAAGAAAAGCCCCTCAGGAGTAGTGTGATAGCCAAAGACACTCAGGCCCCAACACATGCAAATAACTATAAGCATCGTTCCAAATGGTTTTGATCAGCTTTCTCTGTCATTAGCCCATTTGAGGATCTGCCTATTATGTTTTTGTCCAAATTATAACAACCTTTCCATTTATTAATCATAGCCTGATTTTCCTGACAATGTGTGATAATCTCACCCTCGATGTCTGCCAATAATTTGTAGTTGGTGAGTAAGTCTAATAGCAGGTTATATTTAACACAATTTGAGATTTCATTGTCTTTCAGAAAGAAAGAAAAAAACAAACAAAACAGGCAGCTGTTTCCAGATGTCACAGATGGGCTTCTCTTTCTGGCTAATGTGGTGAATGCAGGGACTGACCTTCAATACCTCCATGTGTTTCTGGGGGCTTTGTAGACTCGCCTGCTTGCCAGTCAGAACCTGTGCTTTCTAATATCTAGTCATTAAATTTCTTCAGTGACCTCGTTAGATAGGACAGTAGGTGACTATTCCATGCTTCATTTGCCCCTTTTGGCCATGTTATAATCACAATGCTTCAGCCCTTAGATATTAGAAGGCTTGCAAACATTTGCCAGCAATTCAGTCACACGTCTTGTTTGAGCAACGCTCTCGGGGAGAGTTAATTGGTGCTGAATCCAAGAACATTTAGCTTGGGTTTCCTGGAATTCCATTCTTTTTTAAATCCTGAAGTGCCTTTTATTTCAGTGATGCTTTGAGCGATGACTCAATTTTTGTGGGCATTTCTCAATTACTCCTATGGACATCTTCACTAAGTCACTCAGTGTAAGGTCATAATTAGTTGAATGGGTATGCTGTTTAGTCTGTAAGATCTGTGATTATTTTTATATCACATAAGCCTCCCAAGGCTTTCGGCAGCTTCGCCAAATGTCTGTCCTTTGTTTTATTACACTTCATTCTAGTTGCCCGTCCGCCTCTCTGATACATGTCGTCATCTTTCTCTATCGCTGTAATAATCTAATAGTAAACGGTTTATGAGCAGTATTTTAGACATGTCATGCCATTGGCTACTGAGGTAATGCATATTATGGGAATTGTCTAATTATCATGGGGTAGCAGATTTGGAGAGCAGGCGATTTTTTTATTAGGTCAGAGAGTGGAAAAATTGAGGGGCCACAGTGAGTCCAATTCTTCCAAACAATTCTTGGTGGCATGGTTTTTAAAGATCTATTGGCCTTTTAAGTATTTTTCCCCCTTTATCTTGAGCAGGACAAGGCTCTCTGTCTTTTCCTGCATCTCTGGTCATTACACCTATGTGTGACCACTTGTGTTTGATGGCACATCCTTTTCCAGTTCAGTTTCTAGCTTCTCTGTGCCATGACCAGATTCACAGTCACCACATTACACTCCCTTAGCCTGGCTAAGTTAGATCAAGACATCTGGGCATAAATTATGGCTCCCAGTAGTTCCTTGAAAATGTTACCTCAGTTTATCAGGAGAGAAATCTTCAAGTAACGGTGCACTTCCCGAGTCTTTAATGTCCTCTCAGCAGTTCAGCCGCAGTAGATGACCAAGGATGTCATCCAGAACACTTTGCACAGTCACGACTCACTGGGCTTCCATGCTCCTTATATCTCTGGTTCCAGACCATTGGGCCCAGCCAGCCACTTGCAAGTCTTTCAACATGGATAGCCATTCCTGAATGAAAGGCCATCAGTCTGCCCATGGGCTCACCTCTACCTCTCCTTTCCCTGGCAGAGTGACTACGGGCCCGAGAATTAGTTTCCGGGGCCTTTCCGGGGCATTGGAGCCTTACCAAGTGGCTGTGGTACAGCTTACCTCTCATGCACAAGGACACTGAGCAGGGTTTTGAGATGCTTGTAATTAGTATAATTACCTCATTTTGATTGCCGAGGTTAACAACATGGGCAGTACCCAAGTATATTATCATCATCAATTGATGAGTTAGAGTTTTAAAAATCTGATTATATGACATGCGTTCAGCCATATCACCCTCTCTCTTGCTGTTGGGGAATAACTAATGTTTTACTTCTTAAGATGTTTTCATTTTTTTTCCCATGATACTACGCCATGTATGAATAAACCTCGAGACAAGCTCTGCAGGTACTTTCCTGGACGTGAGTGTTTGTAGGAGAGCTTGTTTAAACTGTCATCCAAGATAATCTGAAGCTCATCATGCAGTTGATCAGGAGTGTGCCAGCAAAATTTAAAACAGCCTTAGTGATGTCAAAGCGCAGGGAGCACTAGTAAACAGGTAGTTCTCAGCTGAGGTCCTTCAATGTTAGATTGCAGCTAAACTTTAAAACATTTTGCCTGTCCCAATGTAGGGATAGGTAAACACAGAACAATGGATAAATATCAGGGCTGCTTCGAAACATATACTGACAACACCCTACACCAGGGATGAATTCCTTGACTCTAAAGGTCAGCAGTGACAATGGGGTGTAAAGGTGATTGTCAATGTGAGAGGATCTAGGATCCCTTGGGAAATGGGCCTCTGGCGTGAGTGTGAGGGTATATCTTGATTACGTTAATTTACATGGGAAGAACCATCTTATTTTTGGATTGGATGAGACCAACCCTTGCACACGGGATCCTGGACTAGAAAAAGCAAGCAGAGCACTAGGAAGCACCCATTGCTGTCTACTGAAGATTCAGTGTGGTCAGCTGCTTCATGCTCCTGCCTGCTCTTTGACTTTCCTTCCATGATGTGTACTCCAAACTATGGCTCAAAATTAGCTCTTTCTCCATCAAGTTACTTTTGTTGAAATATTTTATCATAGCAACAAAAAAAAAAAAAAAAAAAACAAACAAAAGAAAAAAAATGCATGTTGCTGAGCTTAGCAAAAGGAGAAGGCTTAGTAAGGCCTAAGAGAAAGACAAAGGATATTCTAAGAGATCAAGCTTAAACTGTTCACCCATTCAAAGATACTCAACAAAGACTTCAAGTTTTTCAAGATAATATGCTTTACATATTGGAAGATGCTAAAATTCTGAGTTATCTTGCCTTTCTAACTATACTTAGCTATGTTTATTGAAACTTCTGTAATATTGGGGCTTAAGACTAAAGTTAACACTGTGTCTTTTTCCCTCATAGCTACATTTGTCCTTCATTTTAAAAGATAAGGAGATGAATTTGCTGACTTAAATTTCTTGAGTAGAAAGTTACTGAAATAAAAATAACTAAACAGGAACTAGGCAGAATGCAGACGGAGTCTCTGCCCTTAGAAGGTAGAGCAGACAGAGTACAAGCTTGGAATCAATCTGGGCTACGTGCCAAGTTCTGGGATGGCCTGGGCCATGTTGCAAGAACCATCTCCAAACATAAAAATCCCTCCCAAATAAAACAAGTAGGCCAGACAGAGATACAGCACCACCACCAGGAGGCACCACAAGAGCTCAAGACATACACAAAACATGGTCAAGAGGTTAGGAAGACACACAGTAAGCGGTTGTAAGAGAACCGAAGACATACCTTCCCAGTCCTGCTTAGCCCAGCTCTGATGTCTAAAAGTCATCTTGTACCAAATAACCATTTCCAAGATTGCAATCCTGGGAATGACACTTCACACAACCAACTTTTTTTGGAGGGGAGATGCTCACCCATACCCAAAGACCAAAATCCATGGCCCGGCTGTTCGAGTTGCTGCCTTCAGTAATTTAAATGGTGCTGTGCTGTATCTTCTCTCCTGTGCAAATCAGAGGCTTCTGAAAATATCAGAAGTTAGTTCAGAAGACAACTGCCATTGTGGATTTGTGACCAAAGCTTCAGGAGGTAAAACTGACTGCCACAGATGGTTATCTTGAATGGGTTGACAGCTTCTGAAATTTTTCAGAGCCATTTACTGAGATTAATGGTACAATCGTATTCAGGTCATTATGTTGTGTAGGCTAAGGACAGAGGAGCATCCACGTTCACTCAACGTTCTCCACACTAGTACAATAGGCTATGTGGAACCAACGGCCCTGTTTACTGAGCTCAGCATTTGTACCCATCACAAATGTGTTCTGACCCACTCCTGATGGTACCGACATTGTAAACAAGTTCACTGCTAGACTGTTAGAGACTCGTGAGCACCTTCTGCTGAAGAGGAAAGGAACCACAAAGTGGAACCAGAACCCCCTAGCAGGAATGTAAAAGTGAAGCTTCGAAAATCCTGAGAGTCTGCATAGCTCCAGCCCACCTGCTATCCTGGAGGCTTTTGGCATGCAGGAGCTTAGCTAGGTAAGTGGATCTTTCTGGTTAACCTTCAGAGAAGACAGTCATTAAAAGGGGTGAGTAAAGATTAAGTCATAGTCTTAGAGTTTCATTTCTGTGAAGAGACACCATGATCAAGGTAACCCTTATAGAAGAAAACATCTGAGGCCAGCTTACAGTTTCAGAGGCTTAGTCCATTATCATCATGGTGGAAGCATGGCAGCGTGCAGGCAGATATGGTACTGAAGGAGCTGAGAGTTGATCCAAAGGCAGCAAGAAACTATGAGTCACACTGGACATAACTTGAGAATAGAAGACCTCAAAGGCCACCCATACAGTGACACACTTTCTCCAGCAAGGCCATGCCTATTCCAACAAGTCCACACCTCCTAATAGTGCCACTCCCTCTGGGCCAAGCATTCAAATGTATGAGTCTGTGGGGGCCAAACCTATTCAAACCATCACAGTCAGGAAGTAAAAAAATAACTGTGGTGAGCTGAAACACATTTTATAAACCTTTAGTTAAGAATTTTGTTAGGAGAGTAGTTCAGGGAAATGTTTGCAAAGTCAATCTGTTTACAGTAGGAGGACACAGAAGCACCCTTGTGCCTTCTCACTAAGAAAGTGACCTCAGCCTTCATTATCATCCCTTCAAATTCAGGTCATTCCTGGGGATGTTTCTACAGGTCTAAAGATATGTGTTGTGGCTTCAGTTCAATGCTACAGCTGACCAGCAGTCCACTCAAGACACTGCCCACTCAACAGAAACCATCAACATGTTTCCAAATATGGCTGAGTCTCCTGGCCCTGCACCTGGCTCTTCTGTCCTTTCTTGCTTCCTCTTCTCCCCTGCTGTATGTGTCCTGGCTTCTTTGGAGGGATGATCTGACCATAGCAGCCAAGCCTCAGCTTCTTGACTTGCTTCACTTGAACGTTTTTGTTCCATAGCTTCCAGGAGTTTCGTCTTACATTACTGTTCTGATGAAATAGCTCACACTTGGCCTCCCTCCTAAGTTCTATATAAGGATAGAAAGCTCTTGGCTTCTTTATGCCTATAATGGTTCAGGACTCTCCAGAGAGAAGGTGATATTAAGATAACAAAAATAACTCTCCTCACAATTAACACAAGAAAAACGAGGCTCCCTGAGCAAAATCTAAATATGCCTTCAGTGTATTAACTACTCAGGAAAGGGATTTGCTGAAGACCTAATCCATTATGACCCAGGATGAGTACAGTCCTTCGTGGACCCAGAAACAGGTGACATCGTACAGCAACCTGAAATATTTCCATCAAATCTTTCGACGTTTATGAAATAGAATCCCGCTAGTAAAGGTAAGCCTCCAACAAGCATTCCCTAATACACTGCTCCTCCCCATTATGAGCTGTAGTAAGTCTTAAAAGAAGCGCTCCAGACACATTCATTGTTTTATGTAAACCTTCACTAGGTGTCTTTTCCAAAGCTTGGAAAGTCAGTAGACTTTATTTCAGTGATTCCATCCAACTTCTTTCTCCAATGCTTTCCCAAACTTAGAAGTTAGAATCAGGGTTTGGTTTTTGCTGGATCACTGGTGATCTCAAATTTTCAACATCAGAAAACATTATCCTCTTGTTCACAGGTCATCCGGTAGTCACAACCCCACCCCCACCCTGAACAGGCTGGGGTCAGTGGTGCTTGATTCCAGACTGTCAACTGGCTGCTTACCACTCTGTGTTCTCCTCACTCCAGAGGAAGGGTGATGCCCCATGATAATCCATGACCATAGAGGAACAAAACCAAACTATGCAGACACCATGGAGTCCTAAGACCGCACTGGCCAAAAGCTAATGGACATAATATAGATTCAGGGAAGGAAGGGTTCTCTATCACCACAAACCTTGCAAGTCACCAAGGTGTGAGGAGCTGAGGTCCAACCTGCCATAACCAAATCTTGGAAGTATTAAACAAGATAGAATTATATAAAACCCAGAAGAGCAGAAGCCAAAAAATAAAATAAAATAAAATAAAATAGCAGTGATTCTTATGGGCCAATGAATCTTTATATCAATACCTATCTACACAGAAGGTTTTATATGAGCTGGTGGACATTATTATTCCTTAATGGGTTTTATTAACATTAATTACTGACACACAGCCTTGGGCTTAGGCTTCTCATCTCTGTGCAGCTCTGATAATGAAAGTGAGACCTGCAGGAATCTGAAGCCAGGGAAACTTCCCCATGAGCCCCAAGTTCCTTTTCTGAGCAGATTTCTCCAATGGTTCTATTATCACCTAATATGTCAACAGTCTTCAAATAACCCTATGCTGCTACCTTAATTGGAAGTCAGAGTGTTTCTGGAAAAGTGATGTCCCCTTCCGGGCCTGCCCACATCGGGTTGAATGGGAAGTCTGGTAGAACATGTGATGGCTGACTTCTACTCTCTGCTCATTAACATGGCTTGCTTCCTTCCACTTTCTGTAGGGAGCATCATTCCGTGTGATTGTAGAGAATTGTATTTTTATCCCTAACTGTGATTTAAAGGGACCCTTCTGCTTTAGTCCATGGCCATGCCTCTTGCCCTAATTAACTTACATTTCTCTTCAATTCAGTGTTCACTTTTCTGCCTTTCACATGGATCCAGCATCTGCTCTGGTCCTCCTCTTTAGGAATCAAAGGATGGAATTAAAAACACCTGGTTTGAAGTCTATCTGAGAGGAGCGGATGAGCTCATTCCCTTCAGGGAAATATTTATTGAAGGATGGTGGATGCCAGGCCCTGCTGATGGAAGACAAGGCCTCTTGTCTCCAGGGTTTATGGGGTGGTCCCTGACAAAGAGTGGGAGCTCCAGAAAAGATTACCGATGTCATCATTTACATTGGCCTGATAATAATGTGGGTGATGTTTTTAAACCAGAGATATAGCCAGAGAACTCATCTACAGGAGTGGTGGCAGCAGCCAGAAGCTACCCACTGGACTGCATCATGGGACATGCTGAGTTCCTGCAGGGAAATGAAAGAGAGGTTATGGTGGCTGGATACACAGAAAACATGAGACAACAGATGCTTACTTTCCAGTACAGAAGTACCTCAGCATATTACTACTCAGTGTGACATCAGCAGCAATGAGATTATAAGTTAACCCATAAGAATACACTCAAGTCAGGTCCCAGAAGACACTGTCACTGTTTGACAGTTCCCTTTTGATGCTATCATGAACGAAGATGGCTATCTAACACATGTTGTTTGTACTGACCTGTGACACAGGAAGCATTACCTAAGTGAAGTGGACACTCTTACTCCACCTTTGACATGCACAGCCAACAGACTCTCTCTGACCACCCCACAGGGAGAACCAAAGCTGACTCTAGCCAGGTATGATGGACTGCCTGCCTGTTGGCGTGGGTACTCCCTCATCCCAGAAGCCTCCTGTGGACTCATTTCCTTATAGAGATCTAAGGATTTCCTGACTCCTCTGTAGATAAAGATAAAGTAGGGAGGGAGTTGGATGGGTGGATACAAACTCTAGTTGTGTGGGACAGACACAGGAGTCCACTAAAGAGCAAATTAAGTGCCTCTGTGGCTTCCATTCCGATCACAGAGAAGCAGCGGTAAAAGACAGAGCCAGCCTTAGCCAGCTATCCTGCTTTGGCTTTACCCCATGTCCTCCGAAGACTGAGGAATGAGATCCAATAGGTGACATATTTCAGCCAACGAAGAACAGTAGAGTCAATGAAAGGATGACAGAAAATTCTCGTGCATAGTGGAGAAGATTCTTAGAAGAATCACAGAAAATAACAACAAACCCTTGCCCGATTTTGGTTTAGGGTTGTCATCATTCAGATCTATCAAAAGCATTTAGTCCAGTCAATCTAGGAAGCTGAAAGCCAGAGGTCCAGTGCCCTGCACGAGCTGAGGTCTCCTGCTTCTCATCCTCGAGGCAGACTACATCATGCTCCCGTGTTTCTGTCTCCCAGCTGTGACGAACAGAGCACATAGACAACCCAAGGAAGACACAGAAGGATAAGCAAAACACCACGAGGCAGGCAAGCTTGGAAAAGATTCGTGATAAAATATTCTCCAAAGAATATACAAACAGACATTGAAGACTATTATTCTAGTTGCCGGGACAACAAAGGAACAAAATCAAAGAAAAAAGGAAGAACATAAGGAAGAAATCTTCCTAAAAGTTGCCTAACCAAAGCATATCAACACTTAAGGGTGAGTTCCTCTCACCTGAGGGTTTGCAACCCAAGGAAAGTACCTGGGACCAAGTCAGACACCTGGCTGCCCAGAGCCATGGAAGTACTACAGAGGAAAGAATTCCAGAACAGTGCATGGCAGGCCAGCAGGATCTGAGCACTAATCCCTCTCACATGTGCCTAGGAGATTTGTTTAGGGGGAAGCGATCCAGAGGCCAACTGCAGAGTTCATTTTAATAGCACTGAGGCTTGTGTGCATGTCTAATCATGAGATCAGCAAATTACATGCCTGCTCCATGGACCATATGACCTTTGTGGGATTGTGGAACAATTGAGTGCATTTGGGAGAAACACTAAGAACAGAAAATGTGCTGAGCAGAAGAGCCAAGTCAGGAGGCTCTTGCTCAGGGCAGATGAACACAGTAATGAGTGCTGTGTTGCTGAGCATCTCCTAAGCCCGAGGCACTGAGCTAGGCACTGGGGGAGAATTAATCCCCTTCCCCTGCTGAGGAACCATGGAGGAAACTGCACTGACTCCTTTAATGAATGGGCAGCCCTCAACGGAGACCAGAGATGCTGTCAAAGGCAAGCCAGAGTTTGCCAGGGGGAAGAAGAAGATTGGCAAAGGATCTTTCACCCCTGTCTGACTCTGCCACCTGCAGTCCTTCAGTACTCATAGAATAAAATGACACAGAGGGTCTCGGTCTTGTAAAGGCTCAATTAATACTGAATAGCAATTACTTAATAGCAATCACTTAAACAATTGCCGTGTCAAGAGGATCACTGTGAAGAAAAGAAGTCTGGAGCAGCACGCTGTGCCACCCATTCCTAATGCCCACACCTTTCCCATAACAATGATCTTCACACATGGATGTGTCCTGATTACACACACACACACACGCACACGATGCACATGAGAATTGCTGAGGGCGTTGGCCAAGTCCTAACACTTTGGTAACAGGATACTCTGGAAAATATTGGCAAAGTGGGGAAAATAGATAAGAGTGTTTTGTTGGCACAAAGCTTGTCCTCAGTTACAGAAAAAAAAAACATGCTAGGAAATCTTTTCTCTACTAATCAAAGAGAATACATGGAGGAACCTATGACTCCAGCCACATAGGTAGCAGAGGATGGCATTTTCTAGCATCAGTTGGAGGAGAAGCCCTTGGTTCTGTGAAGACTTGATACCCCAGTGTAGGGGACTGCCAAGACAGTGAGGTGGGAGTGGGTGGGTGGGAGGGCAGGCATCCTCATAAAAGCAGGGAGAGGAAAGATAGGAGAGGGAGCAACCTGGAAAGGGGATAATATTTGAAATGTAAACACTTAAAATATCCAATGTTTTTGAAAGGAAAAAAAAAGATCCACTGGGAACCAAAAACATTTCAAAGCACAGGGAAATTTCATTTTATTTCTTAATGCTTTCTGAGATTACAAGTTCTGCTTAGGATTCATTTTAAAGCATCCCAGAAGCAGGGTTATGATTTCACTGAACTCCAAAAGCCTCAACACCATGGGGGCATTTCTAGCATCTTTCTCCATCAGCACAAGAGTCACAATAGTTCTCCCTACATGTCACCTTTTGTGGGAGGCCTAACCATGCTTCATACTAATGTTCGCAAAGAGGTGTCCACCTCCACAGTGCGTACCTCTCTTGCTTGAGATCAGACAGAGCCCAGGAAAAAAACCATTATTACAACTGACAATAGGCTGGTGATAAGGTATGGGGCAGTTATGTCACTGGCAGGAATGAGCCTCAGAGTTGTAGCAGGGTGCTAGAGCCACCTATTATATACGTGCCCCACCTACCCGTTAATTCAAGATACTTAAGCACTTATAGATGCCAGTCACATGTAGTCTTTTAAAATAGACCCCTATTTGGGGCTACTAGTAATTAAACCTTGGTTTAAAGATCACATGCCATGTGCTAGAGTTGATCCTAAGAAGTTTTAGTAATACAATGTCAGAGATGCTAATTACAACCAAAACCATGCTCAAAAAACAGAACAGCCCGATGGAGTGGTTGTGAAGTTCAACAGCATAAGAGAATCAGATGGAGTAGAGCATGGGGTATTTAGTGAGCAGAAACATGATTGGATGACTTGGTTTGCAGAAAAAGGAAGTGTTCCACTTACTGTGGCCAGTTCAATATGGGTCCTATTGTGAGGAGTCAGAGTGTGCCTCAAGAGTCAAAGTTATCAGATTGGTGGAGTCCACAGAGATCAGAAAGAGGAAGAACAGAAGCTAGCCTTGGTTGCCATGGCAGTGGGCCTCTGAAACCATCACTGAACACCATGATCTCAGCAGCTCTCTTGCTCTGTAGTGGACTAGTCAACAGCCAAGCCTCCTTCCCTTGTAAGGAAGTCTCTGCTATCTGACCAGGTGAGCAGCACCAGGCAGGTTTTCTATGAAGAGCAAGAGATGGCAAGAGAATGAATGCATAAGCCTTTCTGTACCAAACATGGGACTGCCATGCCATGGTGCATCCAGAGGTGGCAGCAGTCTAAGAGGATCATCCCTTTGGGTCAAATTTAGCTAAGTTTCTAGTTGCTCTGTCCCCACCCCTACCCCCCCAGTCGCTGCCTTTTCCCCAAATCCTGTCACTCACCTGATGCCCTTCCAGTGAATTCCTTTCTGCTATTGCTAATCAGAGTCTTTTGAACTATTATCAAGAATGCCATTGACTGAAACCACGTCCCCTGATCACGACTTGCTTATACATTTTACACATGAAAACTACTCCAGGAAGCTAGGAAAACATCTGATGAGTGAGAGATGTTTTCCATGAATGTTTAGCAAACTGGGTGTGCATCAATCAAGTGCTGGTGTGAGGAGATGTCTTCTCCAGAAATTTGGAAGTCCATGCCTCCACTCACCTCCAGTGCTCTGCTCTTGCTTGTGTGGGTTCCTCTCAGGAGTCTTTCCCACAGAAGTAACCTTTGCCAAGGTTAAATTCCATGGCCACAAATTCAGTAGAAAGGGGAAACATCTTTCCCAGAACTCTGAATGAAAGTCTTGGACTTGAGTCTCTCTAAACCAGGGGTTCTCAAACTGAGATTGCAACCCCTTTGGGGCTCGAACAACTGTTTCACAGGGGTCTTATACCAGATATCCTGCATATCACGATTTGCATTACAATTTATTAGAGTAGCAAAATTACAATTAGGAAGCAGCAGTGAAAATTATTTTATAGTTGGGGTCACTACAGCATGAGTAACTTTATTAAAAGACTGCATCATTGGCATTTTGTACATCTGCACAGGCTTGAACACTAAAATCACACCATCTACCATCCTGAACATTTTAAATCAAGACAACTGATCTTCCTAGGGCCATAATGACAGCTCTGTGTTAAGAGAAGAAATTCAGAGAGCATAGCTGTGGCTTAGCATGGCTCTTCCATGGAATTTTATCATAGTAATGCCCAGCTCAGGGTCCAATTCTGTAGAGACCATGCAACAGAAAGGACAGGGATTCAAGAACACAGAGAAAAGTGGTTACGCATGTTCAGGGAGAGTGCTGACAGTCAGAACCAGAAAGTCATAACTCTATAAGGAAAGAAGGCTTTGAATAAGGTTGAGAAATCTGAAATGTGCAGTCGAGGGCTTAAAGATGGGCTGGTGTGCCTGTTAGATTTTGTCAGCTGGACACAAATCTAGACATCTCTGGGAAGGTGGAATCTCAATACCCTCACCAGATTAATCTATGAACATGTCTGTGGGATACATTCATTCTTAACAATTGATGTGGGAAGGTCCACCTCACTGGAGGTGGTACCACACCTGGGCAGGTTAGTCCTGAGTCATAAGGAAGGTGGCTGAGCAAACCATGAAGAGCAAGCCAATAAGCAGCATTCCTCCATGGTTTGGGTTTTTTTGTTTGGTTGGTTGGTTGGGTTACTTGGCTTTGTTGTTGTTGTTGTTTGTTTGTTGGTTGGTTGGTTAGCTTATTTTTACTTGTTTTTTGTTTTGTTTTGTTTTGTTTTGTTTTTTGTTTTTGCTTCAGTTCCTGCCTTGACTTCCCTTGGTGACAGACTGTAACCTGAAGAAACCCTTTCCTCCCTGAGTTATTATTGGTCATGGTGTTTATCATAGCAATAGAAGCCCTAGCTAAGACAACAGAGACTATTGGATTTCAGAGAAGCAGAGTCTAGGCTAAAGCTGGAGATGACAGGGGGATTTAGCAAGAATGCCAGTGTTGCCTGTGGCATGCAGTGAGGCTGGCTGGCTTGATAGAAGGAGCCAGATAAGTCTGAGCTCCATGGGGGACCAGCTCCAGAGCCTTCCTTTCCCCTTGTGCATGCTTACCCCCAGACTTAAAATGATTTGGATCTGTAACATCTCATACACAGCTAGGGTTTGAATACTTGGTTCCAGCTGATGGTGTTGATCTACAAAGGCTTTGCATTTGTGAAACAGGCAAAGCTAGAAGTTAATCAACAGGGGCCAGGGAGCACACTGGTGATACGCTAGCCTGGAGTTTTTACTATTATTGTTTTCTGTAACCACCATGACTGTTTCCCCATGATGAAGGACTAAACTATCTGAAACCGTCATCTGAAGCAGTCCTTTCCTCCCTACACTGTTTCTGTTACATAGTGTGGTCACAGTGACAGAAAAGGCGCACTTCACCTTTCCTCTCCCAGCTCCAAAAATTTCCTTAGAATAGAACTTGTTGCCCACAGTCACTGATTTTTTTTTCCTTTGGAATTACAAAGCTTCAACATTTACTAAACACTTAGAAGCAGACAAAGCCCTAGGCCAGGCATGATACATTAGAAAGATAGAGAAGATACTGTTTTCATTCTGGCAAAACTCACTGAGAAGAAGCTAAGCTTTTTGAAAAGAATTGTGAAATATTAATTCTGTAATACAGGTGTTTACACAGTTACCATAGGAACTCAGAAGAAGAACAATTAACCCAGGTGCCCCTCGAGGTTGTAAGAGTGAACCATGGGTAATGGGGTATAAAGGGATGTTGAACCTTGGTCTCCATGGAATGGGACACAAGGGAAAAAGAGAAACAAGAGAAGTGAAGGAGTTCATCAAATAACACTCCATACAGTGATCTTGAGTCCTTCAGTAGAACAGGAGCTCATGGCTGTGTAATTTAGAGTTTGGTGTGCAGCCTTCTACCTAGAGGAGGATCTGTCACTTGCTATGAACTAAACAAACGAACCTGACTATGCTCTTGGAACAGAGTGTCAACCATTGAGTCCAAAGGACACAGCTTACTATGATATTATTATAGCCTTTAACTTCTCATTATGACTCTCTAAGCAGCTTAATTAATAATCGCCGTGGAAAGAGAGCAAAGTGATAATTAATAGCTATTGGCAGAGCTATTGCTGAATTAAGAATCCAAATGTGAAATGAGCCAAGTATACCCAGAAAGGGGCATGAGTTCCCACGGCAAGGAATCTTGGCTGCCAGTAACTGGGCAGAGAGCAGAGGGCAGGGTGTATCTTTCCAACCCTAACAGTTATGGGGGAAGGTTAATAAGCATCCTTTAGAAATCTGGAATGTGCAGCTGAGGGGTATAAAGGTGTGCTGGTGTGCCCACTGGTGTGCCTGAAGAGAGATCATCCCCAGATTAGTTAAGAATTGAGTCCTACACAATAATCTGCACATCCTTGAACAGCAGCTGTTCTCAACCTCCCTAAGGCTGCAACCCTTTAACACAGTCCCTCGCACTGTGGCGACGCCAGCTGTAAAATTATGTCATTGCTACTTCATAGCTGTAATTTTGCTACTGTTATGAATTGTAATGTAAATATTTGATATATAGGATGGCCGATATGTGAGCCCTATCGGGGTTGCAACCCACAAGTTGAGAACCACTTCCCTAGCTAGACAACTGGCCCATGATACCAGCTTCCCTATTACCTAGACTAGCAACACAGGGATCAGGAAAGGCAGACGAGAGACAAAGACTAGAGCCACCTATCCAGAATGCCACATGTCCAGAGAACCTCCTGAGACCCTGAGACCCTAAGGACTTCTGAGATTTATGATTCCCCAAAGTTTGGTGACTCTTTTAGTCCTGCTAATCAACACAACTTGATCTTTGGGCTAACCTGGTATACCAGTTAGCTTCTCTCATCATCGTGACACACCGTCTAAGGGAGAAAAGACTAAGCTCACGGTTTTGGTGGGCTTAGTCTCTGGTCACTTGGCTCCATATTTCTGGGCCTGTAGGAGGCAAAAGATATCATGGTGGTGGCAGTACATGGAGGAGGGAGTTTGACAGTTCATGATAAACAAGAAAGAGAAGAGGTCAGGGATCAGTTAGGACTTTTCATGCTTCCGCGACAGTGCCCTCCTACCCATGATCTACTCTCTCCAAGTAGGTTTAAACTCCTAGTTTCTTCCAAGTCCAAAAACCAGTGCCACCAGCTGGGGACCAGATTTCAGAAAACGATTCAATATTTGAACTGAACACCTGTGTAGCAGTCTGCCCTCCATTATCCTCATGGAAGACCCTTCCTATCCACTTACTCTTTACCACCAACTGCCTTCACTCCGTGAACCAACTCTTCCCAACAACGCAGTTCTTCAATGTCTGCTCTTTAGAATTTTATTACATCTAAACCATCAATACACCACTGATGCCTATTCTTTCTTTTCTAAAAGAATCTTTTAGAAAAATAGTAGCTTCTTGGTGCACTGGGTTGAGTGATTGATACTAAGACTCAAGTGTTCAAAGTGCTTAGAATAAGCTGTTATGAGCAATCATTGAGAGATGGGGTGTCCATGTTACACCAGCACCCACCCCACCCCATTGCTCAGGGAACATCGTGGGAAAGGGTTGGAAAGAATGTAAGAGCCAGAGGTTGGAGAGGACTGGAGTAAAGTGCACAGCATAGCTAGTGCACAAGTTAACTCACAGCAACAGAGATTAACTGCATTGGATTTGAAAGAAGTCAAGACAGTTTACTTTTATTTAAAGTCCCCTGCATGAAAGGGGAGTGGCTCCTGGCCTCAACTCTAGCCTAGGAACTATGGGCAACTGATAGCTACTAGGTAAGAGAGAGCCATTTTTCTTTGGGGGTGCCTTACTTGTTGCCAATGCCCCAGTGAATGGCCCACAGCTATGTGCATATAAGGAGCATTAATTGAACTCAGAGGTGTATATATATGTATGTGTGTGTGTGTGTGTGTGTGTGTGTGTTGGTGTGTGTGTGTATGTGTGTGTGTGCGTGTATATGTATATGAGGGGTGTCCAGGGGGAGTTGGAAGAAGAAAGTAGGAGGTGGATCTATTTAAGATGCACTGTATGCATCTATGAAATTTCCAAAGAATAAATTAGAAAAACATATTTTAAAAAGAAAATTAGAATTCTCTGTTATATACTTAATTTTTAAACTTAAATCATTTAGTCTGCAGGTTCAAATCTTTTAAAAGAGGAGGTACGTAATGCCTAAGGCCTGATACCAAAGAAATATTTAAAACCTGGCACACATTCCCTTGAAACATTGCAAAAGGTGGTATCTGCAAACATTGACAGGAGAGGAGAAAGGAGCCAGGGTTTCAAACCCCTGATTCCTAGGACTTCAAAAGTGTTCCCCTGAAGGTTGGGAAGATCCTTTCCTTCAAAAAAAACCTCCTTCTCCCTCCCTCCTCCCTTCTGTGTCCCAGGTAGCAGCACTCTTCAAGAAGCACAGGAACTATGGTGGCATCCTGAGGCTGTACAGAATCTTATTAACCTGAACCAAAGCTCTGACTCCCACCTACCCTTCACATTCAAGGTATAAACTGGATTGAACTAGAGGATGGCATCTAACCTCACCAAGCACTGGGCGATGTCAGCAGCTGTCACCATTTATGCCTGTCCTCTTCCTTTGCAAGTTAAGCAGCCAGAGTCCCTGCCTCCAGCTTCTCTCTCACCCAAAGCAATTTTTGTAGCAAAGAAGAGGTGGGTTGACCCCAGACAGCTAAGGCTCAATCCTAGCTCTGTTGTCTATCTGTTCTGATTCCTGTTCTGGGACTCTCTGGTTTCTCTCCTGTTGATAGTGAAACAGCCAGCACCAACCAGGAGAAATGATCCTGTACTGCACATGACAACAGGATGGCTGTCCCGAGACAGAATGTTTTACAGCTGAAGAACATCCTCAGGACGAAGACAGAACGGGTCTCTGTTGCTGAACTCATTTCAGCCAAGTGAATCCAAGGCATCTGCTCATGCCCATCAATGGGACCCTCCAGACTTACCACCTCCATTACAGAACCCAGTTACTGGTTACATCTACAGGAGGCACAATGCAAATTTAACATCCAGCTGTCCATTGGGGTGTTGGTTTGAGGGACAAGGATATTAAGCAGTCGGGAGGTGTCAGAGGAGTGCATGGAAACTGAGTTCTGTTTCCAGAATTCAGGATCAAGATCTTACCTATGACCACCAGCTTCGTGTTCTAAGCCATGGGACAATGCTTACACTGCCTGACACTTCCTGTTTCCCAAGGCCAAGAATGACCTGGAAAGTATCTTCCAGACTGAAGACTTGGATATTTCTCCGGCTCCTTTCTTGTGGCAACTGGGAGCTTCATTCTACACTCTGTGGGAGCTTGGAGGTCTCTTTTGCAGTTCTGAAGCAAACCCCTGAATCACTAATAGACTGAATCTCAGGAAAGATTAATTCTACCAGGGTGAATTTACCTTCATATTGCTACCACTGTTTCCTCCCTCTTGCTGTCACAGCTCTTTCCCTAGTCCACTCTTTAACATTTCTTCTTGTGTATAAGGAGAGCAGGAAGGGGTAATGCACTGATTCCTGGCCACACTAAAGTGACCCTCCAGTGGGGGTGAATCATTTTCAGACACTGAAAAGAGATGAAGACACAGATCTTGGCAAAGGGAGAGGCAACAGGATAAAGGCACTATATTAATCAGACTTTCGTTGTTGTAACGTGAGAAGACAGCTTCAGGGAGGTACTCTGCATGTGGTTTCAGTCCATCCTGGTGGGAAGCGTGGGGCACAGTGGAACAACTCACATCACAGTGGCAGGAAGGCAGGGATGGGCAGAGACAAGACCCACAGCCCAGTGACACACCTCTAGGTCCCCAAAGTCTCCCATACATAACACATACTATACTCTGTGATAACACAGTAACATGTCCGGAAGAGTTCCCCCAGCACCAGGCATGTTTTCCATGAAGACAACATTTACCTTAGAATAGAATCAGACTCGTACATAGCTACGGCCCACTTCAGAGAAATATGATATTGGACAGACTGATAGGAGACAGGCTGTTCTGTGCATCCTCACACCTGCACACAGATTAAATGAAATTAAATTGCTTATCCTCAGCCTGCAGGACCCTTTTGCCACCACTAAGGAATGCCTTTGGCAAGTGAGAACAGGTAACTTGTCACACAAGTTCAAATGGCTTTGGACAGGTCAAGGAGGTAAGTTTCACATACAGCCACACACAAAATGGCACACTACTCAACAGTAGTCTTTTAGGGCAAAGTAGCCTTCGGCAACATGTACACAAATGAGTGTGCCTGTGTTCCAATACAACTTCATTTATAAAAACAGGCAGCAAAGCAACTGGCTTCGTTTCCTACCCTTCATTACCAAGCCTGAGTCTTTCATTGGCTCGGTTTCTGCAGAGGCCACATACTTGGTGCTTTCCACAGTCTCCGAGTTCACAGGGTCCTTCTTATCAAGGAAAACCGCCTTCGTCTAAACGTCGGAACAGACTGGCTTAATACCACTTATTTTCTCCTGTAGCACGGCTAGGCAGATGCTGCAGCTGTTCTGTGTGTAGCCCCCCACCACACCCCTGCTTTCCTAGGCCCAGGCCCTTTCTTCCACCATAGAACATCCACGTGACAACTGATCTTCTACCAGGCATGGGTGGCATTGAGTGTCAAATGAAGAAACGGAAAAGAACAAAAGGTTGTACCTAAGACAGTTTTGTACTTTTTATCGGTGATGAATAAATGTTTCCAGGAGCAGTGAATAGAAGGCTAATATCTCTCTTCTCTTCCTCTCTCTCCCTTATCCACTCTCTCCCTCTTTCTTTCCTTCTCTCCCTCCCCCTTCTCTTCCCCTCTGCCTCCTGCTCTCCCCCTCCCTCTCCTCCTCTCTCTCGCCCTCTCTCTTCTCTTTCTCTTTCTCCATTTCTCTCTCCCTCTCTCCTCCCCTCTCTCCTTATCTCCCTCCCCAGCCCCCAAGCATGGGTGGATGTGTATTATTGAGTGGGTTCACTTTTGCTAGTTTAGCTTCTGGGATAGAGCAGGAGAAAGGGTGGTAGAATGTGACACACAGAAGGAAACCACACCCTCTGTAGCACACTGGAGACAGGGCATGGCACTGGGGCAGATGTTCAAGCGTGTGCCAACATGAAGCTGCAGTAGCAAGCCCTGCTTAGGAGGCTACATTAACCTCAGCAACAACTAGACTGGTGTTTCAGAAGCGCTTCATTGATGTTGATGCTTTTATTTCTACCGAGGGTGTTTAGGCATCTACGTGCCATTTTTCTATTACCAAATCCTATGACTTTCCCCTTGCCTCCAAAAAGGCAAGATAACAAGAGCTTGGCTACTATCTCAAAAGAGGTCACATAGTTAAGCAGTCTGCCATCATGAGATTCAGCCAATCACAGAAAGCTGAAGGCTGAGCTTGAAATGCAGCGGAAAATAGCCGAGCCTCTAGGGGAAGGGTTACTTTCAACCATTGGGATAGCATGGGAAGGGCAGACTAACTTTACCAGTTACATTTGTAACAAGAAGCTACACTGCCCTTTTCAGTCTGGTCCGAGGGTGGTGAGACACACACCTGTAAGCCTCCAGCTTCATATCTAATTGTTTTCATCTCCTCTGGAAACACCCTCCTAGTTCAGGCTCCAGGAGCAGCCTCTAAAATAGTGGGAGGTGGGGGCGTTCCAGTGCATGAGAGACAAATCAAGGCTAAGAGTTTTCTGGAGGAGCCCAGGAAGAGGAACGTCACTGCCTAGGGCATCCTTCATGGAAATACCAGCACATCTGAGGCTCTGAAGATAAGTGTGTGGTCCTGGGAGCTTTAGATGGTCATTGTATAAACCCTGTTTTATTTTTCAAAGTAAGCCTAGCAGTACCAATTAGCTAATCTTTATGCTGAGTATGAGTGGGGAGGACTTCTTGTTCGTGTTTAAGAGGACTCCCACAGCAGTTTTTCTGAGATTTGACAGACTCCTGTGTCCTTGAACCTTATGCCAATAGATTATTTTCTTGAAAAATACAAAAAATTGATTAATCTCATTTTCAAGATCTCATCTCCATATGGACTTTGTATTGCTTTATGTAGGTTTTGGAGTGTTTATTAAGTATGACACTGTAATCTGACGCCCACATACCTATTTTCATTTTCATACTGTACATACACCTGAACCAGCTCCACTAACTCTAAAGTACCTCAGCCAGGTCCCAGGACAATAACAAAGAGAAACTAGCTGAAACTGTTGACTCCCTCTGACTAGATAAACTCTCCCCCTTCTTTGGAAGGAATGCTATGCCTCCACATGACAGCGCTGTGGAGAAATATGACGGAGAGAGTGATCCTTGATTGATCAGAAGAATAGGTGATTCAGGTTTTGGATCCATGCCACACCCCAAAGGCCAGCCTGCTTAGCCCATCAGAGTCTCCTCCCTAGAGAAAGCTCAGAGGAAGCAGCTCCTCCCAGGTTGCAGCCCCGCCCACCCCAGGGACTCCAGCACACTCTCCCACCCAGTCTAAGTGCTTTGCTTGAAGTTAAGCACATCCCCGAGCCCTGTCCTTTTGTTTCCGTGTGCGTCCACCCATCTGATTGAATTCAGCTTTGAGCATACTAAAATTTATTTTGTTTAAGGACAAACAGTTGGAGACCTGCTTCTGGGTGGGGACGCGCGGAGTGACAGATCACAAGAGAAGCACATGGGCCTGGGGGGCTGCCAATTTGGCAAGTCCCTGTCACAAAAGAAAGACAGGCACAGGAGCTGCTGGCTGTCAGGATTCCAAAAGACATTACCCTGAGCTCCAGGGTGGAGCTGTTTACCAATACCGCGATCTCTCCCCAGATGCCTTCGCTACTGCAGCTAATTAAGAGAACAATTAAGACTAAGACAATCAGTCAAGTACACGGACCTCAGTCATCCTCCAAGCACTCAGACACCACGCGGCTCCCATAGGGCCGAGCAGTTCTCAGTCATTCAGAAAATGACAGGAAGAAGCTATTAAATATCTGAAAACCATAAAAACGCAATCATAGTGTGCTTTAGCAGAGCCATCCACCAGAGACCAAAGCCCGGCAACTTCCGAAATTTGGCAGGAAGGAATTCACACACTCACAAACAAGATTAATCAAAAGCATCTCAGATCAAAATTTAATTATAAGGTGGGGATGAGAAAGGTTGTACTAGCCATTCCTCTTTTGTTTTGTTTATGGTTGATCAATATCCCCAGTATCGCAGGGTGCGTGGCAAAGTCCACAAGGTGTCCTTAGAAAGGAAGTAACAGATTAAATATTGAACTAAACAATTTAATCTTCTCCAGGAAGAATTCTCAGATATTCATAAAGGTAAGTCCTACTGGGGAACAGGTTTCATATGCTAGATTACAGAGGCTCACGGGGGAAAGTTCATAAAGCAAGTATATAAACCACTATGGCAAACTTCTCCACCAGCCCCTCCCCCCAAAGTACCCGTGAGAAGAAAGCTGTATAGAAGTGTGTCTTTGTCACTCTACTCTTATTTTAGTAAGTACGTTACAGAATACTCCAGGGTTTCTCTTCTGGGCTATTGGCTGCATGAAGAACCTTTGTCCCCCTTCCAAGAAAAATGAAAGGAGTCTGGACATTTCACAAAAACACCATCCAGTTTTCTTAAAAACCTACTATGTGTGCCCCTTGTGAAGAATACAAAAGGAAAACAAAGGCAGAGTTGAGTTATCCAAGCCCAGACGATGGAATCAGACCTGGGTTTAAGTTCTGAACACATACTAGGTCTGTGACGTCAGGTGAGACAGTGAATTACTGTGGTGCCTGCTCCGTTATGTGGGACCGAAGCCCCAGGAACAGATGCAGATTTAGAAACAGTGTTTGTAAAAATACTTTGAGAAGGACTCTACACACAGGCAGTAGTCACTGAAGTGGTAGTGATGGTGATGAAGGCGGTGGTGGTGATGGTGGTGGTAGTGATAGTGGTAGTGGTGATGGTGATGATAATGGTGGAGGTTTGGTGGTGGTGGTGGTGATGGTGGTGGTGGTGGTGATGGTGGTGGTAATGATAGTGGTAGTGGTGATGGTGATGATAATGGTGGTGGTGGTGGTGGTGGTGGTGGTAGTGGTGGTAATATTATAACACTGAATTCCCCAACAGCCATTTGCTATGGCTTGCCCAGTAGTGATTCCTACATAGGATCTTACTTAGTATCCTTTGAACTTTATGCTCAGTCTGATGGTTAGCTCTAAGCATCTTAATCTGTATCACTATGTCTCTGGCAAAGCTTCTGAGGAGATATTCATATCTGACTCCTGTCAGTAAGCACTTCTTAGCATCAGCAATAGTGACTGGGTTTAGTGGTTGCATATGGGACAGATCCCTAGGCGAGGCAGTCTCTGGATGATCTTTACTTCAGTCCCTGCTCCAATCTTTGTCCCTGTATTTTCTTCTATGAGTGTTTTGTTCTCCCGTCTAAAAAGGACTGATGAATCCACATTTTCATTTTTCTTCTTGTGAGCTTAATAAGGTCTGTGAATTGTTTCTTGGGTATTCCAAAGTTTGGGCAACTATCCGATTATCAGTGAGTACACTTCATGTGTGTTCTCTTGTGACTGGGTTACCTCACTCAGGATGATATTTGCTAATTCCATCCATTTGCCTAGGAATGTCATAAAGTCATTGTTTTTAATAGCTGAGTAGTACTCCATTGTGTAAATGTACCTCATTTTCTGTATCCACTCCTCTGTTGAAGAACATCTGGGTTCTTTCCAGCTCCTAGCTGCTATGAACATAGTGGAGCATGTGTCTTTGTTATATGTTGGAGTGTCTTTTGAGTATATGCCAGGGAGTGGTATAACTGGGTCTTCAGGTAGTACTATGTCCAATATTCTCAGGAACAACCAGACAGATTTAAGGAGCGGTTGTACCAGCTTACAACCCCACCAGCAATGGAGGAGTGTTCCTCTTTCTCTGCATCTTCGCCAGCATCTGCTGTCATCTGAGTTTTTGATCTTAGCCATTCTGACTGGGGTGAAGTGGAATCTTAGGGTTGTTTTGATTTATATTTCCTGATGACTAGGAATGTTGGACATTTCTTTAGGTGTTTCTCAGCCATTTGGTATTCTTCAGTTGACAATTCTTTGTTTAACACTGTACCCTATTTTTTAATAGGATTAATTGATTCTCTGAGTCTAACTTATTTATATATATTGGATATTAGCCCTTTATCGGACGTGAGAGCGGTAATGATCTTTTCCCAATCTGTTGGTTGTCGTTTTGTTCTTTTAGCTGTGTCCTTTGCCTTACAAAAGCTTTGCAATTTTATGAGGTCCTATTTGTCAATCCTTGATCTTAGAGATTAAGCCATTGGAATTCAGTGCAGAAAATTTCCCCCGTGCCTATGTGTTCTAAGCTCTTCCCCATTTTCTCATCTATTTGTTTCAGTGTACCTGGTTTTATATGGAGATCTTTGATCCACTTGGACTTGAGCTTTGTACAAGGAGATAAGAATAGGTCAATTTGCTTTCTTCTTTGTGCTGACTGCCTGCTGAACCAGCACCATTTGTTGAAGATGCTGTCTTCTTTCTATTGAATGTTTTTAGCTCTTTTTTCAAAGATCAACTGACCATAGGTGTGTGAATTCATTTCTGGGTCTTCAATTCTATTCCATTGATATACCTTTAGGTCGTTGTACCAAAACCATACAGTTTTTATCACAATTGCTCTGTAATGCAGCGTGAGGTCCGGGACGATGATTCCCCAGAAGTTCTTTTATTGTTGAGGATAGTTTTTGCCATCCTGGGTTTTTTGTTGTTGTTGCTGTTGTTCCAAATGAATTTGCAAATTGTTCTTTCTAACTTTATGAAGAATTGAGTTTGAATATTGAGGGGGATTGCATTGAATCTGTAGGTTGCTTTTGGTAAGATGGCCATTTCCACTATATTAATCCTGACAATCCATGAGCATGGGAGATTTTTCCATCTTCTGAGATCTTCAATTTCTTTTTTCATAGTTGTGAAGTTCTTGTCATACATCTTTCACTTGCTTGGTTAGAGTCACACAAAGGTATTCTTTTTTTACTATTGTGAAGGGTGTCATTTCCCTAATTTTTTCTCAGCCTATATATCCTTTAAGTAGAGGAAGACTACTGATTGATTTGAGTTATTTTTATATTCAGTCACTTTGCTGAAGTTGTTTATCAGCTGTAGGAATTCTTTGGTGGAATTCTTGGGGTAGTATCATCTGCTAATAGGATATTTTGACTTCTTCCTTTCTGACTTGTATCCCTTTGACTTCTTTTTACTATCTAATTGTTCTTGCCAGGACTTCCAGTACTATATTGAATAGGTGGGGGGGGGGGAGAATGGCCAGCCTTGACTATTCCCTAATTTTAGTGGGATTGCATCAAGTTTCTCACCATTTAGTTTGATGTTGGCTACTGGTTTGCTGTATATTGCTTTTACTATGTTTAGGTATGGGCCTTGAATTCCTGATCTTCCAAGACTTTTATCATGAAGTGGTATTGAATTTTGTCAAATGCTTTCTCAGTATCTAATAAGATGATCATGTGGGTTTTTTTTTCTTTTAGTCTGTTATTAAAGTGGATTACTTTAATAGATTTCCATATATTGGACCATCCCTGAATCCCTGGGATGAAGTCTGCTTGATCATGGTGAATGACCATTTTGCTGTGTTCTTAAATTAGTTTGCAAGAATTTTATTAAGAATGTTTGAATCAATGTTCATGAGGGAAATTGGTCTGAAGTTCTCTTTATATGTAGGGTCTTTGTGTGATTTATGGTATAAGCATAATCGAGGCCTCAAAACATGAGTTGGGTAGTGTTCCTTCTGTTTCTATTTTGTAGAATAGTTTGAAAAGTATTGGTATTAGGTCTTCTTTCAAAATTTGATAAAATTCTACACTAAACCCATCTGGTCCTAGGCATTTTAGATTGGGAGACTTTTAATGACTGCTTCTATTTCTTTAGTAGTTATGGGCCTGTTTAGATGGTTTATCTGATCCTAGTTTAACTGTGGTATCTAGTATCTGTCTAGAAAATGGTCCATTTCCCCTAGATTTTACAGTTTTGTTGAGTATAGGCTTTTATAATAGGATCTGATAAAGTTTTGAATTGCCTCAGTTTCTGTTCTTATGTCTCCCTTTTTATTTCTGATTTTGTTAATTTGAATACTGTCTGTGTGTACTCTGGTTAGTCTGGCTAAGGGTTTATCCATCTTGTTGATTTTTTCAAAGAACTTTCTCCTGGTTTTGTTGATACATTGTATAGTTTTTTATTCTACTTAGTTGATTTCAACTCCTTTTGGGTGTATCTGTTTCTTTTTGTTCTAGAGCTTTCAGCTGTGCTGTCAAGCTGTTAGTGTATGCTCTCTCCAGTTTCTTTTTGGAGGCACTCAGAGCTATGAGTTTTCCTCTTAGCTTTTTTTTTTTTTTTTTTGGATCCTACAAGTTTGGATATGTTGTGCCTTGTTTCATTAAATTCTAAAATCCTTTAATTTCTTTCTTTCTTTATTCCTTGACCAAGTTGTTATTGAGTAGAATGTTGTTCAGCTTCCATGTGTATGTGGGCTTTCTGTTGTTTTGTTGTTACTGAAGACCAGCCTTAGTCCATGGTGATATGACAGGGTACATGGGATTATTTTAATCTTCTTGTATCTGTTGAGTGACTGATTATATGGTCAGTTTTGGAGAAGGTACCATGAGGTGTTGAGAAGGTATATTCTTTTGTTGTAGGATAAAATGTTTTATAGATGTCTGTTAAATCCATTTGGTTCATAATTTCTGTTAGTTTCACTGTGCCTCTGTTTAGTTTCTGTTTCCATGATATGTCCATTGATGAGAGTGGAGTGTTGAAGTCTCCTACTATTATTTTGGGTGGTGCAATATATGCTATGAGCTTTAGTTTTTTTTATGAATGTGGGTGCCCTTGCATTTGGAGCACAAATGTTCAAATTGAGAGTTCATCTTGATAGATTTTTCCTTTGATAAGTATAAAATGTCCTTCCTTTTTGATAACTTTTGGTTGAAAGTCGACTTTTTTTTCAATATTAGAATGGCTACTCCAGCTTATTTCTTGGGACCATTTGTTTGAAAAGTTTTTTTCCCCCAGCTTTTTACTCTGAGATAGTGTCTATCTTTGTCACTGAGATGAGTTTCTTGTATGCAGCAAAATGCTGGGTCCTGTTTATGCATTCAGTCTGTTGGTCTATGTCTTTTTATTGGGGAATTGAGTTCATTGATGTTAAGAGATATTAAGGAATAGCGATTGTTGTTTCCTGTTATTTTTGTCATTAGAGGTAGATCTATGTTTGTGTGGATATTTTCTTTAGGTTTTGTTGCAAGATGATTACTTTCTTGCTTTTCCTAGAGTATAGTTTCCTTCCTTGTGTTAGAGTTTTACATCTATTATTCTTTGTAGAGCTGAATTTGTAGAAATATATTGTATTAATTTGTTTTTGTCATGGATTATCTTTATTTCTCCATCTATGGTAATTGAGAGTTTTGCTGGATATAGTAGCCTGGGTTGGCATTTTTGTTCTTGTAGGGTCTGTATGATATCTGTCCAGCATCTTCTAGCTTTCATAGTCTCTGTTGAGAAGACTGGTACAATTCTGATGTATGACTTTATATGTTACTTGTACTTTTTCCCTTACTACTTTTAAGATTCTTTCTTTGTTTTATTTACTTAGCGTTGTGACTATTATATGACATGAGGAATTTTTTTTTCTTGCCCATACTATGTGGAGTTCTGTAGGCTTCTTGTATGTTAATGGGCATCTCTTTTGTTAAGTTGGGAAAGTTTTCTTCTATAATTTTGTTGAAGATATTTACTGGTCCTTGAAGTTGGGTATCTTTGCTCTCTTCTACACCTATTATCCTTACACTTATTATCCTTAGGTTTGGTCTTCTCATTGTTTTCTAAATTTTTTGGATGTTTGGATGCTAGGAGTGTTTTGCTTTTTGCATTTGCTTTGACCATTGTGTCAATGTTTTCTATGTTGTCTTCTGCCCATATATATTTTCTCTTCTATCTCTTGTATTCTGTTGGTGATGCTTGCATTTATGACTCCTGATCTCTTTACGAGGTTTTCCATCTCCAGGTTTGTCTCTCTTTGTAATTTCTTTATTGTTTCTACTTTTATTTTTAGATCCTGGATGGTTTTATTCAATTCTTTCACCTGTTTGGTTGTGTGTTTCTGTAACTCTTTAAGGGTTTTTTTTTTTTTTTTTTTTTTTTTTTTTTCCTTTTTAATTACTTCTACTTGTTTGCCTGTGCTCTCTTGTATTTCTTTAAGGGAGTTATTCATGTCCTTCTTAATGTCATCTATTATCATCATGAGGTATGATTTTAAATCCAAATCTTTTTTTTCTGGTGTGTTGGGATATCTAGTACTCTCTGTGTTGGGAGAACTGGGTTCTGATAATGCCAGGTTGACTTGGGTTTTGTTGCTTAGGTTCTTTTGCCTGCCTCTTGCTATCGTGTTATCTGTGATGTTAATTGGTCTTGCTGTCTCTGACTGGAGCTTGTTCCTTCTGTGGGCCTGTGAGCAGGTGGGTTTAGGGGTGAGAGTGCTCCTGGTAGATCAGCTCTCTGTTGGCAAGTCTTGGGCCCTAATGGCAGTGGGTTGGCTCAAGTTTTGGGCACAGATGGAGACTGAAAGGGTCCAGTCCTATGAAGACCTACAATTCTTGTGCGCTGTGTGCTCCAGTGGGTCTCTCTTTGGACAGTCAGTGGAAAGAAAGTGGGGTCCCACTTGCGGCTTAGGAGTGAGAGCATTTCTTGCTTAGCAACTATCTAACACACAAAAATAGATAGACAAACAGCCTCTCGGGAGGCCCCTATGAGGCAATAGGCAATCCTAGTACATCACAGTTCACACCAAAGATTCTCCATGTGTGCAAATGTGAGCATTTCATATGTATGCACTGATATGACAATGGCAAAGGGCTTCATAGATTCACATGCTCAAAGACTCATGCCCAGGAAGGTTTCTGAAGTATCTAAGAATAAGTGTCTTAGACCTGTAGATTGTCCCAAAGCTGTTTGTATTTTAATGTTAATTCCACTTCCCCAAGAAGAGCTGCCTAGTCACAAGACTCCAACTGAACTTTTCCATTTTAGTTAGTAAAATAAAGGAAAGCCAGTGACTGGGCGGGGCGAGGGAGGTGGAGAGAAGGGAGGTCTAAGAGGTCAGAGGATGAGAGGTCAGATGTCGGAGAGGCAGAGGAAGTGAGAGTACAGAGGGGGAAGATCGTGCAACATGGAGCTTCCCAAGGACCAGCTAGACCCAGGTGGGATTTATTGGTGTTAAATAGCTATGAATATTAAGGATTTTATAGGTCTAGCATCTTATATGAAGGACAGTTTGTATCTTTGTCTGTTTGATGCAATCTTGTTATATAGAGAGAGTTGAATATATAAACCTGTATGAAAAGCTATTGGGCTGTAGAATTTTGTTTGTGGGAATTTGGTGTAGAGAAACACCCTGGGACAGAGGCAGAGAATAGGCAGTAGAAAACTGCCAGGGAAGGGAGTCGCACATTCGAGTTGGGCTGTGTTGGCCACTCAGACCAGGCGCCAGAGGAGCACGTGACTTCAAACTAAAATCAGGCCTGAGGAGTGAGACCTTAGAGCCAGTAAAGAGATAAACCGATTATTATTTTTTAATATTTACTGCAACATAGACCCTACCCAAAAAGGTTCTCTGTGGAAAATGTTCTGATGACCTCCACAAATGCCAGTCTTGTGTACAAACTCTTGTTCTGTCCAATAAAAACCACTGTTGGGAATGGCTGGTAATGAAAAATGCCCACATCTATATGTAATTGACAGATTAGCTGGGCCTCTCTTTGTTAGCACTTGACAAACACAGTTCATTGTCAGAAATGAAATATTCAGAAGTAGCTAGTTCCTTCTCATTTAAAAGCCTCTCCCAGCGTTACATAATAAAAGCATTCCAGCCCACAAAGACTGAGTGTCGGTGTCCACACAAGTCAGGCGTTTGTTTTCAAGGCTTCCTTACTGACACTACTATGTACTCCTTTCCTTTCCCCCTCCCTGCTTCCCCGCCCCTCCCCCTCCCCCTCTCACCTCAAACCACCTTTAAGCTAAAGATGACTCTACTCCTTTGACACGTGTAATGCCTGTAGGATGATACGCTGCTGCCATCTTCTACCACAGAATAAGAGCCAGAAACTGCATTCTCTTCAGAACTGGGTTGAAGGGCAGACTGCATTTCTGCCCTGGTACTTCATTGCACCCATGTCGCTATTAAAATTTTTTAAACTACCACTGCAGATATCCTTTGGCCAAACTACCACTCTTGAAAGGAATTTGCCCAATTATTATTGCTTTTCCTTTCCTTGGAGATGAGAGAACAACCAGTCTGAAATCAATTGTTCAGCTCCTTGCTGTGGGGAGGGGAAGCAGGTTCAACCCCTTTACATTAATGTCCACAGTGGGCAGAAACTGTGAGAAATTGGGGTGGGGAGGCAGAAAGCAATAGTTGCAGGCTCTGTATGTTTCCTGAGTAATTCAAAATGATTTTATAATGAATTTTTCCAGGCCATTAGTCCAAAATGTTGTCTGATACCTATGACTACTTTGAAAAGGAAAAAGAAATTAAGCAGGAAACAGCCACTGAATTTAGAAAGACAGTTGTGCCTTTGTGCAGCAGGCTTTTCATCACTACTTGCATTGTACAGAGATTCTTTTAACATCAGAAGAACCAGTGGTTCCTAGGTGAAAGTGCAATCTTCATAGAAAGGATTTACATAACAGAAAAAAAAATCAATCTCTTGACTCAAATAGGATCAACTGGCCACCAAAGTTCTTTAAGAATCTTCTCTACCTGTTATTCAAAGAAACATTGAATAAAATGTGCAAAAACCAAAAAATAGTATCTTCTCCCACACAGGGAAGCATTTATAGTGGAGAGAGATGCCCTCCTCTCCAGTGTGGCAGGACTTGTTTGGTTATATTTTTCAAGGGGTTCTTTAGAAACTAGGCAGAGATGTCAAAAGATGCCTAAGTACTACCTCTCCATGAAGATGGGAATGTTCTAACAATTCTTGAGTGGCAGAGAGAAAGCAATATTTCTTTCATTTATCCCCTTCCTGTAGCAAATACACATTATCACCCAGGTCTCAGAGGTCATGCGTTCCAAAACTGGGTTTTCAGTCTTCAAGACACACACACGCACACACACACATGCACACACACACATACACATGCACACACGAGCGCACACACACACACACACACACACACACACACACACCACCTTGGAGATGAACAATGCTAATGTGTGTAGGCTGACCACTCATTGTTCAGGCACACCATTTGGTATTTCTTCATTAGCCGACAATGAAGTATTTAAAACCACCCAGTTGTTCTGAAAAGAACAGTCTGATTTTTCAGCAGTTAAAAGCCAAAGAATTTAAAAGTATTTGCGAGTTTTATAAAACAGTAATTCGCTTTAGCAAACACCACCTGAATATTGTGGAAAACATGACTTGGTATAAAATTTGTTTTGGTTGACTTCAAAGTTAAATTCATGTATGCTTCTAGGGCAGAAATGGGGGGGAAGCAGGAGGGAGAGGGAAGAAGGGAGGGAAGACAAGAAGGAGGGAGGAAGGAAGGGAGGAAGGGAGGGAAGGAGAAGATAAAGATAAAAATAAAGAACAAAATCTTTAAGGGGAAGTTTTTGGTCATCGTCAGTTCCAATTTTGAAGGACGAGTGAACCCTGGGTGTCAGCATAGTGGGTGTTCACTTCCTCTCAGTATTTAGCGAACTCATCCATTGTGTACTTTCTTAAGCATAATGAAGAAACAGTAATGGTGTTAATGTGCAGTGATGGGCGTGCTATTTGACACTCATTCTGTCTCACACATCAAAATCCTCTGGCTTTCAGTCTCCCACAGTGGTTAAAGTGTGCTTACGATGGGAGAAATTGAGAATGGGTCTAGGGACTCAAAGATGGGTCAAGTACCAAGTTATCTCTCAATTCAAAGAAACATTATGTTCGGGAGTAACCAGGAGACTGTATCGTTAGCAGTTACTTTTGTCAAGAGTTGGTTCTTCTCCCAGATAGTCTTCCTGCTTGGGTCAGTGTAACTATCTCTTTCACCTTCCTAAACTATAACTGCTGATTTCCCAGGATACTGCTGTCTCTGCTGCAGCCTCATCGGTCCCCATGTCTGACCATTACCCCTCTGAGTCACCTCTTGGTCCTTTTTCAGCATCCTCTCATTATCTCTGTGGTCAGGAATGAGTTAATTAAGACAACCTCCTTTATGGTACCACCATGTTTAAACCAAACCCAAGGCCCTGCTTACATTTCTTCTGTTAGGACCTATAAAGGTTCCTCTCCTAATCTCATGTCACTTAAGCCTCCTAGAGGCCTGACCAGATATTTCCCAGGATTCCCTATCACCCTTTAACAAGGTCCCCTTAACCAAAATGAGCACACCTTTACATGTGTAAGCACTCATTTCTCCAAACTCCTTTACAACTAATTGTGCTCTTAAAACAAAGCCTTTCCCCTTGAGAGATGAACAACATCACTCTATGTGGCCTCTGGGCGGCACTCTCAGAAGGATGAAGGATGAATCGCCAGTTTTCCTTTGTCCTGCGCATCTGGAATGAAATGTGATACTTCTATGGGGACAGCACATTAGACCCAGAAGTGTAAGCCCAGATGGGGAGCAGCAGAGGCTTTGTACCAACCCCTGCGAGCTACCACCCCTGCATGCCTCTGGATGATCAGAGAGAAACACACACATCTAACCTAACCCATTACAGAGTTAGGCTCTCTACCAACCCACTACCACCTCTGCATGCCTCCAGATAATTAGAGAGAAACATGCATCTTATCTAACCCATTACAGAGTTAGGCTCTCTACCAACCCACTAGCTACCAACTCTGCATGCCTCCGGATGATCACACAGAGTGGAAAGAGCATCCTGTCTAACCCACTACAGAGCTGTGCCTCTGGAACGGTGGTCCGCCCCACATGCCAACTACTCACCAGCACCTATACTCTCCTTAGCTGTGGGATACAACTCATGGGAACTCATTTTTATGAATCTATTTTTTCCATAGAGAAGATGGTAGAGAGCAGGAAAATTACCTGGATAGTTTGGGTTTTGCTCAAGTCCACTTTCAATTCAGTTGCACAACTTAATACATGAAAATAATGTGATGATAGCCTCATTCATCCAAACCATTTTATTAAGTGTCTAAAATAAAACCATTTTCATTTGAAATACTTTGCTTTGCACAGCAATGTTAAGGAACCATTGCATTGTGTCTTGATCAGTGGCTGAGGGGTTTGCATGTCTCCATCTCTGGGGTGCAGGTGGGATTCCCAGCACAGAGTTCTACAGGTGCAAACTGGTTTAGAATTTATGCCTGGAGAATACTAAACTCACCGTGGAGACATTGATGTCAGCCACCTAGCAGACGTCAACAAAAGCCATAAAATGTTCTTGATGTCACAATGCTGTAATGTTCTAGTCATCTGTTTCGACACTTTATCACTGGATAGCACAGAGTAACTGGTGTGGGCCAGAACATCTGGCATCATGGAGGCCCCTGTCTTTCTTGTGTGATCAGTTTTATAAACATTGCCAATTTCAAAAAATTACTTATTTACAATTTGTGTGTGTGTGTGTGTGTGTTCGAAGTTCCAAAATCTTAGTTACAACACCTTCTTTTCTGCCTCTAGTTTCTCTTAAGCCACAAATATCAGGTTCTTGATGACTACTGCAGACCCAACACTTTTTTTTTCCTCAGCAGCCATACTAGTTTATCTAGTTTTCTCATCAAAATCACTGAGGAGATTTCAAGTAAATATTATCATCCCGTGCTTTTAGTGACTCTCACCTTAGACAAAGTACAACAAACCCACTCATTTTAATTATGCAGGATAATGAGTTTTGACATGTTACCAAATAAATACAATCAAAATCAAGATATGCAGCATGTTCACCCACCACAGAGAGCATCCTTGAGCTTCACATTCCAGACCCTTCACAGCCCCCCCAGGCTGAGACAGACCCACGACCTCAGCCAACAACCCCTCCCTAGAAAGCAGAGTTGCCTCTTCCAACAATTTATACACGGTGTGACTTTCCCTCAATGGTTGGTTCATTGGGAGATTCGTCCATGCTGAAGTGTGTATATATGGTTCCTTCCACTCTGTTGGTGGAAAGTTTTCGATGGCATGGCTACATCAGGATTTGTTTATCTGTTCCTTAGGTAATAGCCATTTGGTTGGTTATTAGTTTGAGCTTAGTGTGAATAAAAACATTACGAAGATTATTGGGGCTGGAGAGATGGCTTAGTAGATTAAACAATTGTTGCTCTTGTAGAGAACTGGGGTTCAGTTCCCAGCACCCACATGGTGACTCACAACCAACTGTAACTCCAGTTTTAGAAGATCTCAAACCCTCTTTTAGTCTCCATAGGCTCTATAAATATGTGTTCACATACATACATGCAAGCAAAATATCCATATACATAAAAGAAAAGAAAATAAATTTTAAATGCACTATAGATTTGTTATATGTGAGCTTTTTTTTTCCATTGGAAACTATTTGTAAGTAGAATTTGAGATCATAACATAAGAATATGATCAACCTTTAAAAAAAAAAACACACATTCCTTGCTCTGTAAATTCGGCAGACCTTGATATTGTTACCCTTTTGGACAATATTTAGTTATTCTTGTGGACCTGTACTAGTGCCTCGCTGTAAGTCTACAGGTCCCTGGTGACACATGGCATTAGCTTTCATCTCAAGTCCTTAGTTGTCGTTTTTTATGTCATCACTATGGAGTGTCTTCCAAAGAGGTGGTCTTTGCATTTTATCTATTTCTGTTTATGGTGTGTGTGTTTATGTGTATTTGTGTCCTCATATGTGTGCAGGTATGTGTGTCACTTCCCCACTGTCTTTATCTATCACTTACTTTATGAGAAAGGGTCTCTCACTGAATCCTGAGCTAACTAATTCTGCTAGGCTGGCCAGGCCAGCAAGCCCCAGGGGTTCTTCTGTCTTCCCTGGCTTTGGGGTTATGTGTGCACACTGCTGCTCCTGGGCCTTTTACATAAGATGTAGGATTTAACTCATGCCTCCATGCTGACATTACAAATACTTTATCAAATAAGCCATTTCCCCAGGCCCTGTGTTTTGTGTTTTGTGCTGTTGTTTTTGTTGTTGTTTTAGAAAGAAAAGTTAAGCATGGCGGTACATATACATAAACCTAACATTGGGAGGCAGAGGCAAGAGAATCATCACAACTTCAGCTATCCTGCTCTTCAAAAGGAGTTCAGAACAACCCAGGTTTACAAAGTGAGACCCTATCTCAACAATAAAAAAAAGAGGTCAAACACACAGACACACCACTAAAGAGATAATGGTTAGTGTGGGGGGGGGGGCAGGGAGTGAAGTGGAATAAATAGGAAGATGGAGTCAAACAAGCAAAATAGCAAGAGTGTAGGTGAAACAACTTTAGGAAGCTGCTGCACAGTCTCAAGGCCCAAGTCAATAAAACTGTATTGGGGGGTTTTATTGAATGCCCAGGCTTTAGCTATTTTTGCAACACACACACACACACACACACACACACAAATAATAAGGGTGTCAACCTACTTCATTATAGTAACTCTTTTACCATCTTATAACTATGTCATAGCTTCAAGGATACATAATAAATTTATATACTGGCATTGCCTGACATGTGTGTGGCTCTGGGACCGATCTCCAGTATCACAGATGAATAAATGCAAAGCTTCCGTGTGACAAGTCAGGCAGGATCTGGCCAGCAGAGTAGACCCTGTCATCACTGTTGGCTCATGGACAAACTGGGGAGAGTTAACACAGCAGGTTGGTTCCCTGAGTGAGGCACACAGTCCTGACAAGCCTGGCACTGACAACAGCAGGAAGACACCCTCAGCCCAGATCTGCAAAGACTCTGGGAGCTAAGAAATCTGAGTGACAGTAAAACCCCCTCACCCCACAGAAGCCCGAGGGAAAGGGCCCTGGATTTGCTCCACAGCCTGTGATTGGCAGCTGTCACTCCTTGGTCAAGTTGATATAGGAACCAAAGAGCAGGGAGGTCTGGGAAAGATCATTTTTGCACTTCGGAACATAGGCAGGGAAGGCAGGGAATGGGTCTGACAGCAGCCAAGAGGTACACTTCATCTTTGACACTATTCTGCACGAAAGACAGACGCTTAGAGACGGCCACCATTTTAACTACTTGTGCCCAGAGGCTGTTTACCAAACCAGCTCCATGTACTTTTTTCTATACACTGTGAGAGGGTATGGAAAAAATAAGAGTATACCTGCTTCCCTAACTAAACTTTCCCCTTCACACCATCTCCTACTCTCCTTTCTACATAAAGCCAAATTGTCCCCCAGAGTATTGTTTACTTTAGAAGCAATAACTTTGGAAGTAACTTTGGGGGAAGCATTTATTTTGCAAGTCCTAAGCTCCAAACGGGGCTGTCTGCCTCCCTTCCCCCAGACAGCTGGAGTATCTTACAGCACTTGCTGTTTCTCAGCACTCCCAAGGCCTACCAGCCCAGGCACCACGGGGCAGCACTTGCTCATGGGTGGTCTCCCTCTCATATTCACAAGGGCCAAGTGTCCCTATAAGCTAAGAAATGAGCCCAGTGGCTGACATGCAGTCAGTACTCCATAAGTGTATGAAAGGGGAAAATGTAGTGCCAATACACAGTTGCCAAGTAGCCAGAACATTCAGAATTAAAACTGCTAGCTAAGTCTTAATCGCCCTAAGACTACAAGCTGTACCTGTTCATGGGTTAAAGTCCTTTCGAGGAAGGTGTTCTAGCACCTTAACTTTGGTGCCCTGAGGCTATCATCACCCAAGTGCACAGTGGCTGGGATCATTCCTTTCCACTGCTTGTTATATGGGTGAGAAAGCTGAGCACAAGTTATCAGTCACCTAGATTGAGAATCCATTCAGGCACTGCTATAAAAATAATTGGACAACAGAGCCTGGTTTTAGCACGTTCTGTATTGGTGAGACACAAGACACATCCATCGGCCAGGACAATTTTAAAAGCAGAGATCTGGGAATGGAACCATGGCAATAAGACGGAATTCACTCCTGCAACACCTTTCACAAAGCAATGCTTGAAGGCTTTGCAAGAAAGAGTTTTTAACTTTCAGGCAGTAATGTGCATCCTGCAACCACCAGAAAGTCCAGCCAGTGGAAACTTAGGTTCAGGAACTCTTCTCAAACAAACTCATTCAACTGACTGCCATCTAAGAGAGGGTTATAGGTTGTAATCAAAGGAACACTATTGGGAAGCACATGAATCTCATCTCCCAGAGATACCTGTCAGTCCTCTCGACAGGGTGCCAGTGGATGCCTCTGATCAGCATAATCACAAAAGCTCCAGTGATGTTCTATTTCCACCATAAATTGCAACACACTCAGCATTAACTGACTCAGCATGACTCAGCATCAAGCTAGAAGGAGATGAGAGGCCCTGATTTGTCATCTCAGGGTTAGAACTGCTAAGATGCCAGCAGCTGCTTGAAAATACCTCTTACCTTTCATGGAGGGACATGAGGTTAAATGTGGTGTCATAATTGCATTCATGCACCACCAGCTCCTTTTAAAATACCAAGTATATGTCATGGTCATGAAAAAATAAGGCAAATTAAAAAGAGTCACACATTAGAGAAAGCCAACATGGTCAAATGACTGCTCTGTCTGAAGTTGGTATAGCCCCTTACAAAATTCATGTTAGAACTAAATGGACTATAGGATAGCAATAGGAAGTGGGGTGTTGGAAAGTGGTTTTATTGTGAGGGGGTCTATCGCTCATCTGTGGGACCAATGTTCTTATAAAAGATGCTTCATGGCGTTCCAAAGCTGTTTTCTTTCATAAGAGGACACAGCAAGAAGTTACTAGCTCTGACAATGAGAGAAAACCCTTGTCAGACACTTTATCAGTCCCTTGGAATTCCTAAGCCTCCAGAGTGGTGAGCAAGGAATCTCTGTTGTTTGAGGAACTTGGTTGTCTAAGGTATTTGGTTACAGCGAATAAAGTATAGTAGGATAATGATAAGGCCAGCGCTGACCTTGCCTGGATCGTGCATCACAACACTTGATATTAACCAGAGTCTAGAGTTAATGGTAATCGATCACGATTAATTTCATAATTTTGAAAATTTGCAAAGCTTCTATAAAACACCGGTGCTAGAAGAAGCTTAGTAAAGGGCAGGCGGTTACCTCCTCACTCTGCAGCTTCGCTGTAAATATACAGCCATCCAAAAAGTTAATTTAAAAAAGAATAAACAAAGAACATCTCAGACAAAGAAAAATCAACACTTCTTAGTTTCCAACTTTCCAAAGAGAAGGATTGTATCCCATCATGTGACATAGACCATAGAGTGGGCAAAGTAAACATTTGTATGCAAGATGTTCAGGTCAAAAGGAGAATCTGAGGGCTGGGAGATGGCTACGTATGAAATGCTTGTGTATAATGTACTTGTGAAGACCAGAGTTCAGACTCTAGAAGCCCACATAAACGTTACATATGGCAGCCCAACTGTAAATACAGCCCTGAAAGGTGGAAACAAGGTCCTAGAACAATCTGTATAGCAAGATTAGACAGATCGGGAGCTCTGCAATTTACTGAGAGAGTCTGCCTCAGTGAGTCAGGGAAGTGCAACCAAGATGATTCCAGACAAAACCTCAGGCTCCAACTGAGCACACACACACACACACACACACACACAGAGAGAGAGAGAGAGAGAGAGAGAGAGAGAGAGAGAGAGAGAGAGAGAGAGAGAGAGAGAGAGAGAGAGAAACACACACACAATATAAAATTCTACGAAAAATATAGTCTTCCACCATTTACTTTTGAATCATGGGTTCAGATGGCTCCAAGAATTAGACAGGCCTGAATACCTGATGGACTTACTTGCCAATCAATGCAAACAACAGTCATCAGAATTTCATCCATAAATGAGACCAAATATTTCTTATCTCACTTATCCCTGGGCATATTCATTTTTTGATTTACATAACTTACAGTACAAGGTTGTGTTTACCTTTCTTTTCTGGAATACCAGGGAGTAAATTGCATAGTCCCAGTATCTACAGAATGCAGAATGAAGAATGCAGAATGCAGAATTAAGAATGCAGAATACAGAATGCAGAATGAAGAATACAGAATACAGAATACAGAATGCAGAATGAAGAATGCAGAATACAGAATACAGATGCAGAATTCAAAATACAGAATGCAGAATACAGAATGCAAAATGCAGAATACAGAATGCAGAATATAGAATGCAGAATACAGAATGCAGAATATAGAATACAGAATGCAGAATATAAAATGCAGAATGCAGAATACAGAATGCAAAATGCAGAATACAGAATGCAGAATATAGAATGCAGAATACAGAATGCAGAATGCAGAATACAGAATGCAGAATATAAAATGCAGAATGCAGAATGAAGAATACAGAATACAGAATGCAGAATGAAGAATTCAGAATACAGAATACAGATGCAAAATTCAAAATACAGAATCCAGAATACAGAATGCAGAATATAGAATGCAGAATACAGAATGCAAAATAAGTACAGAATGCAGAATGCAGAATACAGATGCAGAATACAGAATGCAAAATACAAAATGCAGAATTCAGAATGAAAGCAGAATGCAGAATGTAGAATACAGAATGCAGAATGTAGAATACAGAATGCAGAATGTAGAATGCAGAATACGGAATGCAGAATGCAGAAGCAGGCATTGTGCTTTTATATTTGGAGAGGAAGACCAACATTTACTCACAGGGGTTTTCTGTTTCTGGTAAGAAGCAGGTATAATCTATTTAAAAAGAATGTAACAAAGACTTCTTCCAAAAGAGTAACTGAGATCCAAAGACACCAAGAAGAAACAGTACCATACGCGAAGCCCAGCAATGACAAAGAGCTGTTCCTACCCCTACACATAAGAGACAATGGCAGGAAGATGCTACTAGAAACTAGATGGCTATGTGCATTTAAGGACCACATGTAGAACATTCATCAAAACATCCAGCAGAGTAAATGCCCTGAGTTCGCTTTGCTCTCTCACTTTGCTTCTCTGCTGGGGACTCCTGTGGTGATTAATCTTTAAAATCCACTTGACTAGACTTAGAATTACCTAGAAAATATACTTCAGTGTGTCTCTGAGAAGGGTTTTGTAATTAGGTTGGTTGAAGTGGGAAGATCCATTCTGAAGGAAGCAGAGAAATTACTGGGCAAGTAAAGTTCTCAATGCATATGCTATTGATGTAGGTACAGCCACATTGAGGACCCAAGGCCTTGGCCCCATGGGAAATTGGAGAGTGTGAGAGTTTATGAAGGGTTGATCATTTTGTTCAAGACAAGCAACTTGAACTTCCTCTTCCAGTGTGTGCAGCCTGAGACTGCTGCCTTACAGAGATGGACTGTGGAGACTGTGCTTCCCCCACGCTCTACCTAATAAGCATGCTGAAGTTCCAAGCTTAGGTTCCAGATTACAGTGGGTTAGTAAATCCCCACCTGGTCCCAGATTTACTCTACATGTGTCTGTATGTCAGTCCTTTCTTGATTTCCTTGCCTATAGTCAGGGTTTCACAACCCATGGTTCAAAAGCCACAGCACCAGTCTAAATGTGGGCAGCCCTTTGCCATGGGGTGAGTCCTTGCACTGCATCCAGATAGGAAGCAAGATAACTCTCTCTGCTCCCCGACTGCTGACATAATGTGCCCAGCTATTTTAAACTCTTAGTACCATCATTGCAACCACCATAATGGACTGTATTCCATCCAATTGTAAGACACGAAAGACACCTTCTTTGTAATGCTTTTGATGATACTTTGTCACAACAGCAAGAAAGGTACATGATATAGTCCCAATAGCCAAGTCCAACTAGAAACACACCGGTATCTACTGCTGCACCCACAAGGGCAGCCTTCTGACAGGTCAGAACAAGGTAGAGAAAGAGATGGAGACTCAAGTTTGCAGAGCAATGTTTGCCACCCACTCACTCCACTGTCTGCCTCATCTCAAAACCCTATTGTTGTGCACCTGTGTAAGAACCACACTTACTTCTCTGCTGATTGAATGTAATATAAATTTAGGAATCCACATTCCCAGGTAATTTTGCATTTTTTTAAAGTTCTTTAATAGAAGTCAAGTTACTCTCTGGCAGCATGCTGAGACCTTTGAAAGGAAGGACATCTTCTGCCTAGCACCACAGACTAGCAACTAGGCAGAGGCTGATATATGCTTTCAGCAACAGGGCACACTTAGAAGGGACTGTACTCAAGGTCCAGAAGTGTCTTCACCTGGTTCAAATAGTAACTTCCTTCTTCCCCCTTGAAGCCTGTTCTTTATACTCCTTTCATCTACGAAACCTTTAAACATACACACATACATACACAAACGCACATACACACACACACATGCACACACACCCATGCACAAGTACCATATCAGCAAAGACTGCTCACTAGAGAGAGGAGAGGAGGAACAGGGCAGAAAACAATGAAGGTATTATCCAAGCACAAGACTCAAGTTGCCAATAATTGTGACTGTGTGTCCCTTAGAGACTCACGGGATTTAAATTGTCTTTTCTTCATCACCTTTGGGTCTTTAGATATATGTGACAAAAACTCCAGATTTTTAGAAATATTTAGGATAGACAGGAATGAGTCCCTTGAACTGAATCTGTCATCTGGAGCTAAAGGCAAAATGGCCATAGGAAAAAAAGAATTAAAGAGTCGAGGAAGAGAAGCCAGAAGGGAAGGCACAGCCACAAGTCTTACCAGTCTCACCTCTGGGGAAAGGGAAGCATGGGAAGATGGGTCTGATGTTGCTCATGAGAAAGCACTGGGGTTCCAAATGAACCTTGTCAGTAAATATGCCTGCCCCTTGTCAGTTGTTTAGATTTGAGGAAGTCACACTTCCTTGGTGTCAGGTTTGAATGACTATAAGGCTAGATTGTTGCAGATAGGCTTCGCTTCTCCTCCTCACAGCTCTTCTCTCATAGTCCCCCAGATACAGACTGCCCAGTCTCTAGTGCTACTATTATAGTGTGTGTGTGTGTGTGTGTGTGTGTGTGTGTGTGTGTGTGTGTCTGTATGATTTTTTATTTTTTTACTTCACAATAGAAACTATTTTCATCAGTGTCTTAGGGTTTCACTGCTATGAACAGGCACCATGACCAAAGCAACTCTTATAAAGAACAACACATAATTGGGGCTCTCTGACAGGTTCAGAGGATCTGTCCATTATCATCAAAGTAGAAGCATGGCAGCATCTGGGTAGGCATGGTGCAGGAGGAGCTGAGAGTTCTACATCTTCATCTGGAGGCTGCTAGAAAACCACTGGCTTCCAGGCAGCTAGGACAAAGGTCTTAAAGCCTACTCCCACAGTGACAAGCCTCTCTAACAAGGCCACACCTATTCCAACAAGACCACACCTCTAAACAGTGCCACTCCCTCTGCCAAGCATATCCAAACCACTGCAGTTACTCTCTTTTTGAACCAGCCAGTTGATGAATATTTAGCAAGCACTTCTAAGCATAACATCTTATGAAAATGTGGAGGGCATAGTCAATAAGCTTCCCTTCCCAGACTTTTCTCCCTACAAAAAGTATTTAATCTCAGGCCCACCGTGAGAAGTGGGGTACGGTTTTACACATCTAGTTTCCACCATGGCAATAAATGATTTGGAAGCACAGACTGTCTCTTTTCATTGGGATTCATTGTGAGGAGCCATGGAGAAGGCCTTTGCCTACTGAGCTGCTGTCTAATCTCCCATAGAGGGCCTCTCTGCACTTCCAGCCATAGACTGCCACCAAGCCCAAGCCAACCACCATTAAGCCAAGAACTCTCCCCATGGGACCAGCTCGAGGTCCCCTACCCCCACCCTCAGCCCTACCCCCACACCCCTGGACCCAGGCTAGATCCAGCCCAAAGGCCCAGATTTTATTCTCAGCTCATCAGTGACTTCCAGCAGTGCTTGGGTGTCCAAGAGCCTAGGAATTCCACAACCCCAGACTCTTTGCAGGCCCAGGGACCCCTGATCCAACACCTGCTTTCCTGTGCCACAGACTGAGCTTTACCACCCCTGAAGTATTGTCCCATGGCTTCCCTACGGCCCAGTACCCAACCAGCAAAGGCATGGGGTAAGCACAGTCAGACTTTCTTCGTTCTGCCCCTTCTCCCCCAAACAGCAACCACCATGGATGGACGAAGGACTCACAACCCTACAGGATGGTAGATACAGGAACAAAACAAACACAGAAAGCTCAGAGGGGATCCACCCTTGGAAGAGATGCAGTAGGGTGGAGTCAAAAGGAAGCTTAACGGAGGTCAGGAGAGGATAGTAGAGGGTTAAGAGAGCCTGTCTGAGCAGGTGCTATATTGGCTAAGCTCTTAGATGATAAAAAGGAATCAACCAAACTACAGTGGAGGAACTGTGGATATTTAACGCTATTTCCTAGAGAAATAAGCACACAGCCCCTGAGAAGGAACAGACTTGGCTGATCTCACAGTGTGCCAGGGTCAGAAGGGCCACAGATGACACCCTGAGACAGCCTTCCTAAGAACATGAGGAGTCCAGATTTTTCAAATCTTGCTCACAAAAGTCAGTGGCCACAGTCTATGACCACATTCCATTATAACACAAATTGACTCGTGTAGCTGGCAAAGTCCATTTCATAGGAGACTACTAGAATCCTGAAAAAGGAAATATTTCACCATTGTCCAGAACTGTAACAAAGATAAAAATGCTCACTTTAGAGCAAATTATTTTGAAGTCTTTTCTTTACAAAAAGCATTAGAAGCAATTATACAATTAGTTGACACTCTCTATTACAACCCCCCCTTTAAAACAAAAACAAAAACAAAACAAAAAAAACAAACAACAAAAAAAAGCACTAGCCAAAGTGGAGTCCCTGCAAAGTAAGCATGGTGCTTTTGAGCAAGAAGATGAAAGCACAGGAAACCAGCCATAGTTCTTGGCTGGAGGTTTCATGTCCAGCAGAAGTGACAAACAAAAAGACTTCACAGCGAAAAAGAGGAATAATGTAAAGTAGAGAGGGCCAAGGACAGTGACTGCTACAGCTTCGGTGAGGAGAGTCTAATCCCTGTCCCTCTCTGAGTGTAAATGTGCAGCGACCTGACAACCACAATGGGGTAGAAGGAAGGTGCAGGGCTCTTGGGAAGAGAACGTGAAAATCTACCTCCTGCACTCTCTCCAGCTCACTCACTCTGGGGTCCCAGCTGCCATGTCATAAAGACACTCAGATAATCATGCTGACAGACATTTGTGATGAGTGCACCACCATGTGAGAGAACATCCTTGAAGCTGACCCTCCGGTTTTTTGCTACTTTGTGGGTTCTTTTTTCTTCCACCCTTCTCCACCCTCTTTCTTCTACCCCTTTAACCCTCTAACACTAGATAGGAGAGAAAAGAAGAATCGAGGGGAAAGAAAAGAGATCCCTGAATAAAGTCAGGGGTCAGAAAGGGAACAATGTTATTGTCAGACTACTTCCTGATAGTTTAGGGTGCTGAGTTCCTTGGGGGCAAGTTTGATTTTTCACTGTCAGGATGTCTAATTTCTCCTCGTTGTTTCTTCTTTGTTCAGGACTACTAACAAACTATGACCAACAACACACCTCTTGGGGTCCTAACATTTATATACCCCCTAAAAAGTCTCCAGAATTCCAAATGCCACACAATTGCAGAAACTATCAGTACCTGGGAAAATCACACCTCTGCTAGAGAATCAGGCAAATCAAAGTCAACTGCTGTGGACAATCTGAACAGTCCCATATCCCACACCTGAGAATAAAACAAAAATAGATATTCTTATAATATTTATTTTTAATATATTTTTATTTATATAATATGTTATTTAAAGACCCCAAAATTTTCACTACACCCTTCATGCCAAGTTCTCACATGACTGTGCCCCAGGATTATGATTATAATCCCAGGAGACAGATTCAGCTGGCTACCCCATTTCCAAATTTTTAAGTCACAGAATACCATTTTACAAAGCACCACTATTGTTGTTAGACATTAAGCCCTTAGGTGGTTTGTTGTGAGGCAGCACAAGCAGTGAGATCCAGCATCATCTCCCTGGCACTACTCTAAAGATAGGCACCAAGCCTTAGACGTAGTACTATCAGGTTTAGCACCCAGAGTCTAACTCTAGACAGGCACAACCCAGGGCAGACTTATTGCACACAAATGCAATGGAAAGGTACTTGGAGCTATTTATTGTGTCTTACATAGAGAGATGCCATTTGTTTCTTCTTGGGAGTATTAATAGTGAGATTGTTTTTATGTTCTGTATTTTTACACAATGCCAAAACAATGACAACAAATAGGCTTTAGACAGCTGTGAAACAAAACATCCTGACATCGGTTCTGCCTCAAGACCTAAATATAAGATATCTGACCCAGAGTGAAGGTCATTAATCACTGTGGCAGGCTTCAGTGTCATCACTTTGATCTCATTAGTATGGTAGTTAGGAGTATCTGCCATCTTGAATCACCTGCCCTTGACAATACCCGCCCTGGGCTGACACATCTCTGCAAACTAAGAAGGCAAGAGGGTGCAAGCAGACTGTATTATTTCGGAATCAAGGGATGTTATTCACAAGCTGAAACTTCTTTACCCTCATCACATCTGTTTCCCAAAATATCAAAAATATCGAAAATCAGGAACTGTCAAAGGCAAATCAACTCAGATGGTGCCTATTCCGAGACTAGCATGTCAATAATGTTTATATCCCTTCCTACACCATGTAGACTAATTACCTCTGATTATATATTTAAGGAAACTTTCATGCACCGTAAACACTACAAAAATATATCCCCTCAGGTTCCTATTTCTTCCATCTGGCAAAGACTCGGAGTCTCCAGTCAGCTGAAGTCCTTGAGTAGGACATCTAACCTATGTTTAGGAATAGGAACTAAAGAACAATGGTCCCTCATGACCAGTGGCCTGTTTCTCTTTTATTGGCCACTTCACCCTTCTCTATAAAAATAAGGCCTAGGAGGTGTATTTATAGGAAACTAAAAATACAGATGACACCTCTCTACCAAACACGGCCACCATACAAACCAACTGACTCTCTGCCACTGGTTCAAGGCATCTTCTAAAAGTAAAGATTTGAGATATGTATACGCACGCACTCACACACACACACACACACACACACACACACACACACACGTCCAAAGAAATAAACAAGCAAACAGTGTCTATCCCCAGCGTGGACCTTTGTAGACTGAATGGTTTCTTTCTTCCTCTGATTACTTTCCAGAATTCTTACAATTCTGGACCTCATCCATTTTTCTCTATGTTTCTGTCACTGTTGTCTTAGAGTCAAGTGGCTTAAATTCCCAGTAGCAAACTCTTTCAGTTTGGGCTTTTATTCCCTGACTATAGGAGTCTTCGAAATCACCCCGCAAACAAATGGTAACATTCTCAGGGGGCCTACCACATGGAAAATTTTCTGATAAACGCTACTGCCTTTAGGGAAAGTCTGGGGTTTCAGGGTTGCCAGAAAAAAAAAATTCAAACCAGCTTCAGAGACATGTTACAACTGTATGCAGGTAGACATACCTCTCAAACAGAAGAGTTAGAGAAAATGATTGTCATTTTCTAATAATTAAATGGTGCCTGTGATAGCCCAGAAGTGAACACAGCATGTCAAGAGCATAACAAAATGCAGACAAGTGACAAGGTGTCTGAATCCTTCAAGAGATTACCTAATCATATATCTAGATCTTCTTACATTTATTCACTTATTAAGAATCTTTTGCATACTGTGCTAGGTATTGAATGAGTGTGGTTCAGCAGAAACGAATTATAATAATAACTCTTGAATTAATAATATTTAAAGTCCAGAGATAAGAGAGAGAGAATGTGTTTGTGTTTGTTGGTGTGTATGTTTGGGTGTGTATGTGTGTTAGTATGTATACTAATTGCTGCATATGTTGATGTGTGTGTGTGAGTTGATGTGTATGTGTTGGTGTGTGTGGTGTTTGTGTGTGTATTTCTGTGTGTCTATTGGTGTGTGTGTATATTGGGATGTTTGTGTGTGTAAAGATACAGAAAAGATAGAAGTTAGTAGGTAGAAATATTTGTACTAAAAAAGGATAATTATTTGAGTCAGTGAGGAAAAGAAAGCTTCCAGGAGAGAAGGATGAGTGAATTGAATTCTGAATAAAGAATGTATTGGTTATCCAAAAGATGAGTAAGAAGCATGCAGAAAGAGAAGAAAAGGGGGAGAATGACATGTTCTAGAAACTGAAAGACCATAATAGTTGCCTTGCAAAAATCAAATGGGAGCCTTGTGTCAGCATCAGAGAGAGTTGCCCAGGCCAATGTGGGCAGGACTGTCTAGACTTTGCATAGAAAGGCACATAGCTTCTTACCTTTAGTGAAATGGGGGAGGTTTTTGAAAGGTGTGACATAATTTTATTTTTGCTCAAAGGAGATCTTATTGCATGGATAGAAAGAAGGCCAGGGATACTTTAAAATGGTGAGTGGGAGGCAGAATTTCTATAGTTGTTCGTGTGTGAAAGGGATATTTGTCCTCAGTGATTCTGTGGGGGGGGCACATTTGTGAGTGCATAAATACATATTGCAATAGCTAGTTTCAATGTTTAAGCTTTGTTTATTTATAATGTATATGTATGGGTGTCTATGTGTGTTCCTGTGTGCCACATGCATGCAGGAACTCACAGAAGCTAGAAGGAATAGTATTGCCTGGAAATGTAGCTACATGCAGTGGTGAGCAGCCCTGTGGGTACTAGACACCAAAGCCAGGTCCTATACAAGAGCAGCCAACACTCGAAGGCACCAAGCAACCTCCCCAGCCCTGACAGCTTAAATTGTCAACTTGACGCAATCTGGAATAACCTGGGAAGGGAGGTCTCAATGAGAAACTGTCTAGACTGGGTTGGTCTGTGGGTGTGTCTGTGAGCAGTTAGCTTGGTTAGTGGAAAGACACCTCCATTGCTGGTGCCATCTTTTCCTGAGCAGGGAACTCTGGGAACTCTAGATTTTATAGGAGTGTAGAAAATGAGCTGAGCACTAATGTGTATGCATTCATAATTTATTGTTCCCTGGCATTAGTTATGATATAATGTGACCAAGGTCAGCAAGAAGTCAAGTGTATGTCTGTGTATGTGTGTATATCTGTCTGTCTGTCTGTGAGTCTGGCAGTCTCTCTCTCTCTCTATCTCTGTCTGTCTCTCTGTCTCTGTCTCTGTCTCTCTCTGTGTGTAAGAGAGAGAGAGAGAAAGTGTGTGTGTGTCTGTCTCTCTGTGTGTATGTTTGTGTGTGAGTCTGTGTGTATGTGAGTGTGTGTGTGTGTGTGTGTGTGTGTGTGTGTGTGTGTCAGTATGTCTGTGTGTTGGGCTGGAACTAAGTCTGAACTCCCTTTCCTAGGTTCTATTTCTCACTTGCTTCTTGTAGGCTTTTGCCAGCAGGAGACACTGACAGAAAGCTAAGGACTACAAGAAAGAGAAACCAGTTCTATCATGATCAAGAGATTGTCATCAACTGCAGGTGGCTGTTCCCATGGCTAAAAGTCCAAAATGGTCATGAACCACAGGAGCCTTGACAGTTGGTTTCTCCATTTACATTTGCTCTTCGGTTCACTTTTCAGGACACTAGGTGCTATTTAACATGACTCCATCAAGTATCTAGTACATATGTATATACCATATTATTTATATGCATATGTGACATATACATAGTTATATATACAAGTCCCTTGTTTTCTCGGATACTTCTCAACACACCCCAGAAACTTATAAGTTCCTTATGATCTGAATTTCTTTTTTTTTTTTTAAAGTATGGAATAGAGTTTATTCAGGTCATGGGAGAGTTAAGAGGGTGGTAGAGGCAGAGAGAGAGAGAGAAGTAGAGGAGTAGAGGAGTAGAGGCTGGCCATGAGCACGTGGGACAGAGGGGGGGAGGGAAAAGGGAGAGCAAGGCTGCAAGAGCACAAGGGCAAGAGAGGCCAAGAGAGAGAGGAGGGGTCAAGCAGCTCTTTTATAGTGTCAGGTCACTGGGGTGGAGCATACCTGGCCACTGCTGGGTAATTGAGAGGTGGAGTATACCTGGCTGTTGCTAAGTAACTGAGGGGTGGGGTTTACAGAATCCCAACATTCCCCCATTTTTGTTTAATTAAAAAAGATAAGTTAGAGGCGATGGTGGACCAGGAATAGGGTCGTTGTGATCTCTTGACTGCTTCATGCTTGTTTGGGGTGATGTTTTTTGAGAGTCCAGAAAAGTGGGGGTAGGGATGTTTGTCTAGTCTTAAGAGTGGCGGGAGCTATTGGCACACGTGGCGGAGCAGTGGCCAGAAAGTGTCTACAGCTTCAGTAATGGCGACAACTCACGTGTTGGAAGTCTGTGAGTCGGGCAGCTGTGGCACATGGCGGCGGCAGCGGTAGCAGCGGCGGTAGCGGCGGCAGGGAGACGGTCACTGCAGCAGTGAGCAGAACGAGAAACAGTACGGGAACTCGAGGCAGTGGCGTCGGTTAAGAGGAATAGGCAACCGCAGTGCCAGCCATGCAGCCAAGGCTATGCCGAGCCCGATGGGGTGGGCCAGGGTGGCCGGCAAGGACCGGTCTCGAGAAAATCTAGGTCCCTGTGCGGGTTTGGCTTAACTATCTCAGTAAAGAAAGAAAAATTTTAGATGTACATTTGGAACCCACATTTGAAATCTAAAGGAATCCCACCTTTTAGAATAGGTAGTGAGCTTTAGGCAGATGTACTTATCTGGGTGGAGTCTTATTTGGTCTATTGGAGGTAGATCTGATTGGGTTTCCTGTAGCTTATGAGTTATAAGAGATAACAACATGGGTTAACAACATAAACATTTTTAAGATGAGCCTTTATGGAGCAGAAGGAGCAAGAATTGTATGTAGTGGAAAAGGAAGTTTAGCAAGAGGAAACATGAAGCATTAATGGAACCAGAGCTTACTTAAGTAACCATATACCTGAGATACTTGTTAGAAAATAGAAATCTGGTTTTTTTTTTTTTTTTTTTTTTTTTTTTTTGTTAGTTAAACTGCAGTTACCTTAGTTGTCAATGCAGTCAGAAATCTGGCTTAGAATAAATAAAACTTTTAATCTAGCAGGCAGAATACGATTGAAAGTAATAATGGGAAACAAAACATGCACAAGACAGGCACTATTGCACTCAGGTGAGAAAGTGCAGTTGGGGCACTGGAGGCACTCACATACAGGGAGGGGGTTTGGTATGGTGGCAGCAGGGCAAGGCTAGGTGTTCCGGCCAGGGGGCGGGCCACCCAGCCCCTCGGTGGGCGGGGAGTACCTGTGCTGCCGCCAAGGCAGGGGACCACGTGTGTGATCTGCTAGGCAGGCGGCTGCTTACTAGGAGGCCTGCTTTCACGGTTTCCCTAGGGACTGCCAGCAGGGCCAGGGTCCCCGCAGAAACCCAATCACCACCCTTCTGCTCTCTGCCCCTAGGGAGAGGCCGGAGCCTGGGGCACTAGGCCCACAGCACATCAGCCTGCTCTGAAGCTTCTGCAGGAGCGGTGTCTGGCTGCTACTTTTTTCAGGAAGCCCACCTACTGGCAGGCTCTACTAGCTCCGGATTCCTGCTGCAGGCCCAAGCAACCAAGGCTGAACCTTCCGCAGGACCAGATTGCCTGCCCGCTGGGTCCCAGCTTACAAAAAGAGTCTGGGACAGAGACAAGGACGGAGAAAGCACACGTGGGATGGGAACAGCTAGGTCTAGCAAACAGTCTCAAGCAGAGGCTAGGAGCAGGGCCAGACCTTCACACAGAACAGATAGCTAGGAAGGGAGTGCAGTTTATTGCTTCCTGATCACTGTAAAGTAAGCTAAAGCATCCCAGGAAATAGGGACAAAGGCGGTGAAAACAATCCCATGGCTGAGGGTAGGTATAGCTGCCACGGGGGCGCAAAACCCGGAGGCTGTGCTCCACGGAGGCGGCCCATGGGTGAGAGTCAGCAATGGGGTTAAAGCGGAGGCAGTGCTCCAGAATGAGATCCAGGCCTGGCCTGGGTCTAGTAAAAAGAGGAGGGGGTCCCAAGGGCAAAAGTCCTAGAATGAGGGTCAGTAAAAGCATCTGTCCTCAGGGGTAGTTTAGGAACACTTCCCTGGGACCTCTTGGATGCTTACTCTGACAGATGTGGGGAGGGAGCTTACCGGGTCTTGGGCTAGTGAGCGTCGGGATGCGAACCTGCATTTTCCTGAGGCGCTGGCACCAATCCAAGGTTCTTAAAAGTCACAGAATGAAAGGAAAGAGAGATCTGGTCGTGAGGAAATCTAATATCCTCACACGGGGCACCAATGTAAGGAAAAGATGAAGAGAGTGGGGGGCATATGGCCCATGGGGGTGCGGCGAGGCCTGAGGGCAAGGGAGATGCCTCTGGGAGGTCCATGTTGGGAATCCCTTCCCTGAGGGACCAGCCACACAACAGTTTAGTATGGAATAGAGTTTATTCAGGTCATGGGAGAGTTAAGAGGGTGGTAGAGGCAGAGAGAGAGAGAGAAGTAGAGGAGTAGAGGAGTAGAGGCCGGCCATGAGCACGTGGGACAGAATGGGGGAGGGAAAAGGGAGAGCAAGGCTGCAAGAGCACAAGGGCAAGAGAGGCCAAGAGCCTGAATTTCTTATTTATTCAGCTATATGCCTACTGATTTTGGGTTAGCCAAATGAAATTGAACAGTTAGCCTGTGGCATGAATATGCGTCCTAAAGAACGGGAGTGGGACTCTACATTTTAACCTCTCCCTCACCAGCTTGTCTTTCCTGCCCCAGAGAAGTCTAGAGAGACCTCTGGATTTAATATGAATCTCCTCAAAGGCATCCTAGTTCTAGTTCATGATGCTCACAGTATAGTCCAGATGATGCCATAGGTTCAGTGAGGTCTCCACACATCCTAGAGGGAGTTCAAGAATAAGAAAGAAAGGGGCAAGGAAAATGGCATATGGTGTTTTCTAAATACAGCTCTAAGGACTGGTCAAATTGATTACATAAGATATAGTTCATTGGGACTCAAGGTAGGAGAGAATCATTTAATTCAAGGCAAATAGAAAATGAACAGGAATAAGAGTGTAGTTCCTCTTAGGGCACCAAAAATAATGATAGAGTTTCAACAATGAGTCTACAGGGAATCATTACAGAAGAGGAAGGAAATCTGTTGTCACAGCGGACAGGGCCTATGTATAATTTTTAGCATTGTCAACTGGCAAGCCTTGAGACACATTTGTTAAGGGTTATCTAGGTTAAGATTAACTTCTAAAAAATGCCTGTGAGAAATTTTCTTAACTACACTAATAGAAACGGGAAGAGCCCTTTTAAATGTGCTGGGACCGCTTCCTGTCAGGGGATCCTGAAGGGTATAAAGTGGTAAAAGCGTGCTAAGCACTGGCTCACAAACATTCATTCTCTCTTTGCTTTCAGCTCTGATTGTGACTAGAATGTGAGGCTTCAAGTTCCTGCTACCTCAACTTTCCCACAATGCTGGGCTGTAATTGAAACTGTAAGCCAATTAAACCCTTACTTCCTTAAGTTTCTTTGGTTAGGGTATTTTACCACAGCAACAGGAAAGAAACTAAGACAAAGCAGATTAATGTTAGATTTATTCTTCTGCTTAAATTACTGTGACCATATTATAAATTACCTCAAAAGGTGCTACCGTAAAACAGTCATTGATTATGCGCACAGATTCTGGGGCAAGCTAAAAGCAAATTGCATATATGCTGTATCAATAATATTTTGGTCCAATAAAGGCAGATATAAAAAACAATGGAAACTTTGAGCTGTTTCAAAAGAGTTTAAAGAAGATGCGATGAAACACATGATCTTCAGCATATTGGTTTAGTCGACTGAGGCTGGTGATTGCATGTTTTCACACTTGTCAAGCCCTAGGCAAGGCTGAAATTGGGAAATGTTGTTGTTGTTGTTTTGCAATGAGAGATGAAAAAGAGCTTATCCTCTGAAGGATATTGTATACTGTGAAGTGACCACTGCTTGTATACAAAGGGAACTTGAAAGACAATGTGGTCCACGCACCCAGAATAAGCAGCTATCATGAACAGAGCTTCCTGGAACTCAGAGTCTCCTGTTGGTCCGGGCTTCGCCTGGCCTCAGCTGATAGAATGACAGTGTTCTGGGAAGACAAGCCTGTGTCCCTAACCACTTAAAATGATGGATCACAGACACAATCGGCGACTTCCACTGTGGCAGGCTTAGTCTCTTCCACGATCTCTTTTCAGTTTCCCTTGCTTTTCTCTTCTCTGCAAGCTCATCGCTTCTGGCCTTGTTAGAAAAAGCCTCTACTTAAACATAGAGCCCTTACCAGAGCTCCTTAATGTCACCCAGCCTGCCATGTATCAGGCGGACATCTCCATTTGATAGCAGAAGCAGGCTCTGGGCCCAAAGCTCAGGTTCTGTTATTGAGTTAAAAAAAAATAAATGAAATTTCTATTGAACATTACTCTATAGCTGCTTTTCCATCTCATGGAGGATTCTGTCTTATCTCAGGCTCTCATATGCTTAACTTTGTTCCTCTCACAGCCCGGGATCTATTCTTGACCTTCAAATTTCTTACGCATTGGCAGGCTCATTTCTTTTGCCTCATCCGTTATTCCAAATCCAATCTGAAAAGCAGCATCCCAATATTAATGCAAAAGGCAACCTCAAATGTGCCCATCACAGCCCAGCTAGAGACTCTGGTCCCCATCACAAAAGGACTAAAAGGCAACCTCCGGTGTCTACTGTTATCCTTGGTCAGCTCCTTCTGCATTCATTCAATGACCATGTCAAAAATTTCCTACTACACTCTGCCACCTTTGAAACACCTCCGGTGTACCTTGAGTTTCAATATAGATGGATTCACCATCAAAAACAGCTTCCTGAACCTCTAATTCCCAATGTCCACAGTTCTATGGGATTGTCTTCTTTGCCAACAATAGTCACATCCACAGACAAGATGATTCAAATCTCATCTCCGAGGTTGCTCAAGTTCTTCCCTCTATCGCTAATGTTCCTCTGATCTTCACACAGTGGGTCTTTTTTGATATCCAGAGATTTCATTAATGTCTTTTCATCAAGGTTTCCCCCAAAGCATTCCATACAGAGCAATTAGGCAGACCTTCTGGCAACTCATTTCATATGTCTTATTTTGCTTTTTATACTGATTGATAGTTACTTGTATAACTTCTTCTGCCTGGAGCTCTATCCCCAGGGCCCATCACTGCGCCAGACATAAACCCAAGTTTATTTACTTAAAATTTGACTTTACAAAGTTAAGTTACTTTAGTCGAATTAGTGAAAGAGTTGGTGGGAGAAGGTGATCACAAATTACTCTCATGGGGTTAGAACAGGTTGCTATGAAGTGTTGGTTCCCTGTTCAGGATGTGGCCTTGAAGCCTGGGGCACATGTGCTTATTTGCAGAGTGCAGGCATAGAGTAGATACATAGTGATAACCATGGGTGGGGGCTTGCCAAAGCTGTATGATACATTGGAGTATCAACATCTTTAAAGATGGCTTTTAACATTGAACCACAGAGCCTATGCTAGAAAGGAAAGTAATTAGGACAAGAGTGTGGGAGAAATTGGAAAGGTGACAGAATCAAGTAAGGTTGGAGAGGCAGCTAAACAGTGAGTCAGTGGTGCCCAAGAGTGGGAGACTGGGTTGAAGCACAGCTCTTAGATGAGATGCCATCTCTGGGGAAAGGAAAAAGCAATAAACAAACAGCAGGCCGAATTCCAGATTACCCGTGGATCACTTCACCTGGCTATGCTCCAATGTTATGCCCAAGTTCACCACAGCTCTGATGTGTGCTTTATAACCAGAGTTTTCTTTATCTCAATGAGCTACATAAGGGTCCACCTTGGCAAGGAACAGAGAGATAGTTAGCGGTCCCATCTTAGTAGTTGGCCATTAAAATGCAGGCTGTCATCCTCTCAGAATGCTTCCTCCTACACCCCTCTCCTCTTTTCTACCTGGGTTAGAACAGGCCACGGCTGGGCTCCTGGGGATCTCTCTACTTGTTGCTCTGGAAGTTGCTTCTGCTGTGCTTGAAGTCAAATTCACTGGTTACTCTCTCGCCTGTGACATCAACAGTCAATCCTGGCACATTTTCTTGCTACATTCAGACATAGTCACTATAATATTCCTAAGTTCATGGCAGCCACCAGAACTGTTAGCTCTGTTAGTGAACATACAATGTGAAAGCTAATGAGGTATCTCCAAAACAGATTTTTTTTTACAACTTACTTTTAACATTCTGATAAATTCTTTCTTGGAATTTACAAACAGTGTCTGTGTGAGAAAAGTTGTCTACTGATCTGCCCGGATGGCTCACCCAGCTCTGTGGTAACAGGAAAGCAAAGTTAGTTAAGAGTTAGCTCCTTTCCTTCCCTTGGAAGCTATCTTTCTTCCAAGCCCAAAGGGCATCACCTTGAAGGACAGGGTCAGCAGGAAGCCCCTCAATTTAAAGTGCCAGGCTTGCCTCTCTCTTCAGGAAAGCTGACATGTTTTCTGCTCCCATAAGTTGGGTATTCAAGACCTTTTGCCAACTGATGGTTCTTTCTAGCCCCCTTCCCCAAGCTTGCCCCACAGGTCCTTAAAGACAAAAAAAAAAGTCTCGACAGAAAACAAAAAGTGTACCCTACGCCTTCCCACCCTGGAAATGGAGATGTTAGCAACATCCAGTGACCTTTCTGAAACCCTTCCATATACTCTCTCTTTACCCTAAAACAAATGGGCATTCTGATGCTTGCTCTGTGATATTTAAGAGCATTTTATTGAGTCAAATAAGAACTTCTTGGAATATATTAAAGTTGACATTATTCACAAAACTGGCAACTGTCACCCAAAAATAGAGATAATAGCTATGAGTCAGTTATAAGGTAGAGGTAATAGGCCTTGTAACCATGAGTCAGATATATCAGTCAGTGGTGACTGCCATGAACTTAGAAATATTACAGAGGCTATGTCCAAATGTATTGTAATGTCTAGCACAGGTGAGGGAGTGGCTAGTGATGGCGCACATGCCACATATAGTCTTTGCCTCGGCAGCTAAGAACTCCTGAAAAGCTCAGGTCTCTGGCCTCTTTGCATGGCAATTAAAATCATGTGTACAAAGCCAGAATTGGGTTCTGGCTCTGTTGTTATTGAACAGTGCATATTTAGAGATACAATGATAGAGATGGAGTGAAATTAAAAGAGTGTACTGGACCACATGCTTCCTAGAAATAGACCTCCAAATGCAAAGCAGAAAGTATCTTCCCAGAGGCAAAAAAAGGAGGCTTTCCTAAGAGGAGCCTAGCTAAGATGTTGTAAAATCATGCCTGCCAGTTCACAGTGTTTCCTTTGCATTGCTCAAGGGGAAAGTGAACAATAATAACCCGGTTTTGAATGTGTTCAGATGTTTTGTTACCAGAGGGAGCTGTTACAGAAAGTCTGCACCCCCCCCCCACCCCGACAGAAAAGGAAAAGAAAGACCCAAAAGGCACATGGTGCATTTTGCTCACTGTCAGTTACTTCGAAGCATTTCTTACACACCTGAGGCATGACTTGCTTGGCAAGTGGTGTGTTGATAGCACAAATGAGAACAAATAAAAAAATTTTTTTTTTCACGTGCAGGTTGTCTGGAACTCCTCAAGGTCAGTGATGGGCATGGGCTCGCTGAAGTTTGCTTCCTTCTCTGAGTTGGCTAGATCAGAAGGAACAGTGAACACCCTCTAGCAATACATTGTGGGTGCATCTGTGTAGGGCTGTGGGTCTCCCATCCACTCTGCCATATGGCACAGCTGCCTGGGGAGGCAGAACTCGGGGGTGGGGGAGGACATCGCCAAGGCACCACTCCAAGAGTGGGAAAGCACAGTCTGAGGTGTGGGAAAGCCAGAGCTGGCTTGAGGTCCCCGGGTCTGAGATGAGGGTGGGGTCATGGGGTTCTCATGACATCTAGGTGCTGCTGGGAATTAAGAAAGAGCTGAGAACAGAGTTGGGTGCCACAGGCTGTGTCTAGTCTGGGGCCAGGATGAAGGGGAACTCTGACTAGGCCCACAGTTATTGTCCTTGACTTAACGGTGGCAGGCTTGGTGGCAGTTGTGGCTTGGAGCATAGAGAGGTCTTCTATGGGAGACTAGGCTATGGTTTTGAAGGCCTTCTCCAGGGTTCCCCACGGTGGATCTTGATGAAAAGAGACAGTTCCAGTTTATTGTCATGGCAGAAAGTAGATGCATAAAACCATACCCCACTTTTCAGCGTGGGCCTAAGATTAAATACCTTTTGCAGAGAGAAATGTCTAGGAAGGAAATCTTATTGGCAACACCCTCTGGGCTTCTAGGTACCTCATTAGCATTTGAAGATCTCTGTCTTGAGCCTATGTGACCACAGGTCATATGGTTATGGCTCTTTTCCTATTGTCTTGGTCTGCGATGTTAGAAATGCTTCATCTACATGTGGAAGGGCTTAGGGCATTGCTCTTATGTGACTGATGGCCACAAATCTATTGGGAAAGGGAGGGCTGCAACTTTGTGACTTGGGCCTGGAGCTGGAGCAGGCAAAGTTCTTACCATCCCTTCAGGGTCTCTGGGGCTTCGAGTCTTAGCTCAACCTCTCATTGTCCACAGTCCTCTCATGCCCCACACATTGGTGCATCTGACCTACCAGGGGCAGGGGCAGCAGGTACTGTCTTTGGAACAAGCACAGTACTGCAGTACTGCACATGCTGCTTTTGCTACTTTTCAGAACTTCTCCCAAAGTCACACTTTGTAATACGTTTTCCCCTTTACTCTTCATAGTTCACATTTATAGGAATGTATTAGCGCCGCTGTCTACTACCCTGTAGAGGCCCCTCTTTGATGATATTTGCTTTTGGCCTGTGGTTCTTCTCATGGACAAGCATAGGATCCAGGTGGGACTCATTCATATCCCATCTCCAACAGTTCAATCCGGGAGACCCTAGGCAACCAGGAAGGATTCTGCTTCTTCATATGTGAAGAAAATGCACTATTACCTCTCAGTGTAGAGTGCTTTTGAGGTCTAAATGTTATATAAAACAGGATAAAAATGACTGGCATGCTATATAGCACACAGTAAGAGGCTGTTTCTGCATTCTTCGGAACTAAAACATCCACTCCCAGAGAGAGAGGAGGGAGGCTATAAAACAGTAAGCTAAGGAAACTAGCAAGGTGTAGAAGGCTCACTAAAGTGACAAGACTCACAAAGCCCCTCCCCAAGATTACATAAGTGGCTAACAGGGAAGACCAGGCTTTTGGTGGAAATGGCTGGAGGTTGGGCAGAAAGCTCCAGGAATGTGGCGTGTCTTGGCATGAGTTGCCATCCATGCTACTGTGGGAATTTTCCCTGATGAAGCATCTACACTCCTGAACTAAGCTAGATTTAGGTTCAGTCACTCCACTTGTCTACCATCAATGCATTTGTGGTGATTACATGTTGCTCCTTGTCTCCTCAGAAAGAGCCACATGGCACAAGCCAAAATGAGTAATGTCTTCTTTTCTCTCCTGTGCCTTTAACTCTGGTGACTTGAGAATCCACACTGGGAATCACATTAGTGTTGACCTAAGCCCTCTCCACACTACAGGACTGAAAAACCCCATTCCCATCCTACTCTAGTATCTCCTCAGCAATCTCCCATCCATCAGGCATGGTAAAATACTGGAAGCTATCTCTGTATAAAATGTAGAAGTTCAGAAAATCCTTCTCTGAAGTCCCAGCTTCCCCACACGCTCCCCCCTGCAAAGCAGATTCTGTGTCCTCGCTGTGACAGCCAACCATCTGCCCTCATGCTTGGGCTGATTTCTCTTGAGTAACCTTGCCAGCTCCTTTCAGTCCACTACACAGGCAAATCCCAGGTTGGGCATTGCAGCTTTCACCCTCAAGAGCACCCCCCAACACCCCCAACTCCTGATCTCCTGGCTTGTCCTTGTTGTTCTTCAGGCTCTGAAAACACCATCCACTTTAGGCTAGTGATGACTTACATTGCTCACATTACATTACAATGTCTTAGAAAACCACGCTGGTTGAACTGGCTCCCTCTGTGTTGTCTCTCCTCGGCTGGTACCGTTGGCCCTTCTGAGCTTGTGTTTCCACCCCAATCCACTAATTCCCAGCAGTCGGACTGCCTCCCTATTGCAGACGCCTGAGTTAATATGACAGTGTCATCACAGCATCTAAGTGGATCTTCTCATTTAAGAGTCCCTGGTGACTTCTAATAGCCACATCCTCAACTACTTCCCAGCACTTGATCTGATTGCTCGCCACTTCCTTCATGAAGCCAGCTCCGTCCCTGTCACAGTTACACAATACTTAATTTCCTGGGTTCTCTTCTCACTGTATCATCCTCTTCCTCAAAGCCTTCAAAGTATGATTTACCAGAATTCTGAACCACAACCTTTGATCCCTTTTCCCGTGTCCTCTCATTAATGTCATCTGCATCCCTTCTTTTTCTCCAGAGAAGTTCTTCTAAATCCCATGGCTCTAGCTCCACAGAAACTCTGGTGGATTCTTTCAGGGTGTTTTGTGGACACCTCAGCCAGAGCCCTTTACATGCATGCTACCTTCTCCCTCCCCCCACTTTTTCCCTCTGCACTTCTAGACCACGATTCCCTACTCTCCACCTTTGACAACCCAGTCATATCTTCTTTGTCCCTCCATCCCCTGTACCCCCAGAACCCTCGCACAAAATATAACAGCCTCATAACTGTTTTCAGGTCCTTCTAAGTCCTAATCTCCCCACTGCCAAACTGAATAAATAAGAACCCCAACGTAAATCACAGCTTAACTTGGAGTTCCAAAACCTAGGGCCACGTAGAAACTGTTAGAGGCCTGTAATATCAAAAGTTTGAATTATTCAATTTGCTGTTGTAAGAGACTCTACATTTGATCCACAAAGAATAGCTTAGGCATACCAACCACAGTATGACAAACCAAAGTGTGCACAATGTTGGGACTTGCAGATGCATTAGCCCAGTACTCAGGATCTCGTTCTGACCCCTTGATAATTCTTTCTGACAATAAGTGGCAAAGACAAAGTCCAGGGCCCTGCGTGTGGCAGTCCTGGGTTTGCCCAAAACTGAGAAATAACCCTTAAAATGCTTTTCAGTCATATTTTTATGACTTCATACAAATCAGAAGAAACCTTTGTTGTCCTGCCAGGGATTACAATGGAATTCTGTTCATGGTAAATCCACAATATGCTATGTGATTGAAATGTGTTGGAAACTTGATTATACAAAGAATTCATTCAAATCTAAAATAACTCCAGATTACATTTTAAAATGTGCTTCCCTGTGATTTCCTAGTAGGCTGGGCCTCTTGATAACTCGCCTTTGTCTTGTGTTTTTAACGTCTGCTCAAAAGTCCTTACCATGAGCATGACTGAATGAGTTAATAAAAAGGAGACCTGAACTGACCACCAAGAAGTCTCTAAAAACAAAATCAATTGCCTAAACCTCTCTAAGCTACAATTTCAAGTAGATTTCCCCAAAATAAGAAGCAGAAAACCCATAGGTAGGAAACAAGGACATACATTTACATCCCCATCGCATTGCATTTCCTCCCATGCAAATCGGCAGAATTAACAGGCATGGAATTTGACTAGAGTCTTCCTGCAACAGCAAAGGAAGAATATTCAGCTTCTTCAGCACCAAAACAAAAACTGAAGCTAGAAAAGAGAAGGAAGGAGTAAAAGGCAGAGAAGAATACACCGTACACCTACAGATTCCCACTGAAAGATGCCTGTCCACACGATATACGTGACTGCTCGCTGGGCTTTTCATTCACTTGGCTCGATGACCAGTAAGAAGGCAGGAAAATGTTCAACTTGTGCTATAAACAGGGATGCTTGTGCCTGCCATTCACAAAGCCACTAGCTTGAGGCTCTGTATTACTACCACATGGAAACTATGCATGTACGTGCGCACACACACACATACACACACACACACACACACACACACACACACACATTTAAACCAGAGCTGGCTCTTCTATTGAGAATCTCTTCCCTGAGACAGACATCAATAGAGTAAGGAAATTGTCTCTACCCCTGGGCCTGTTACCAGGGCTCCCTCTTTTCAAAGCTTGCCACTGCCATGCTCTGAGAAACATTTCTCTCTGCTCCCCTCTTTGTCCCACTGCACCAGAAACAAGGACCAGCAAAAGAACAGCCATTATTGGTATTTGGCAAGGGAGGCAGCAGTGAGAGCTAAGAGGGGTGGGTGTGTAAATGTCAGGGTAAGGGTGAGAATGAAGCAGGGACAGGAAGCACCAAGCAGTGAATCAGTAGAGGGGCGTCTCAATGACAGAGACAAGTCATTGATATCAAGAGAAAAGAGGCAGGCATCACCCCTATAAATAAATAAATAATAATAAATAAATAAATAAATAAATAAATAAATAAATAATCCTCAAGTTCAAATGCCGCTTCCACCTAAATAGCTTACAGACTAAGGTCCACAGATACCGAAATTGAATGTCCACAGCTGAAGTTCTGACTCCGCCCACATGCCATTTAGGATTCCTACGGACTAAGTTCCTACTCAAGCCATACCTTGTTTTTCTCATCAATAATGTAGTGAGGATGACCATAATTAATGGAGCCATTGTGAAGGTCAAAGGTTAGGATGGTTAGGATGGGGAAAGAAAGGACAGTGTCTGCTGTGTTTACAATGATGGTCTAGTATGAGTCACTTCCAAGGGGCTGGAGATATATAGATGGCTCAGTGGCTAAGAGCACGAGCTGCTCTTACAGAGGACCCAGGTTCAATTTTCAGCGCCCACATGGTGGTTGACAACCATCTGTACCTCCAGTGTAAAGAGATCTGATGCTGGATTCAATCCTGGCCTCAGTAAGCAACTGGCATGCATGTGATGCACAAACATGCATAAATAAAAACTTTTAAAAAATCTTTTAAGTCACTTCAAAACTCCTGATTTCCTTGTCTTCTTTAGAAATCTAAGAGCAGCTAAGCCGACCACTCTAGCTTTTCTATTACACCCATCCAAAAGGAGAAATTTTCCTTTATTGCCTTACAACCTGAAAAGGGCAGCTGCCTGCACATTGGGTAGGAGACACCCTGGGAGCTCTCGCTGTTGCTTGATGCAACACAACACAAAGCCTCTGCAAAGGTTGTTGCTCCACACACAGGAAACAGCCTGGGCTCCAGACCCGTATCATACTAGGTTCTGCCTTGGGGCAAAGCTTTAGGAGGAAGCAGAGCTCCATCTCAGTAACTGAATTGTGAAAGTCAAGTGTGCTTCTGCTATTCTATTTTTCCTTTTAGATGAGCTGCAAAGCGATTTGTTGTGTGAATGGAGTAGGTTAAACTCTTGACCTACTCCAAACCCGGCTCATGCTGAGCTTGAAGAACAGATGGCTCAGTGGGAAGCCCTATGGGGGCCAGTTTCTAAGTCCCAGTAAAACATCACCAGGACACCAAATCTCACTAGAATGTTATAAAACACCTAAAATGGGATTAACAAAACTCCTGTGACTGACATATCACTCAGTGGCAGAATAGTTGCGTGCAAAGCTCTCCAGTATAATAAAAAAAGAAGAGGAGGAAAAAGAGAAAGAAGAAGAGTAAAGAAGAAGAAGAAGAAGAAGAAGAAGAAGAAGAAGAAGAAGAAGAAGAAGAAGAAGAAGAAGAAGAAGAAGAAGAAGAAGAAGAAGAAGGGAGGCCAAAAAGAAAGGAATGAAAGAGAGGGGGAGGAAGGGAAGGAGGGAAGAAGGGAAGGAGGGAAGGATGGAGGAAGAGAGAAAGAGAGAGGAGAGAGAGAGAGACAGACAGAGAGAGAGAGAGAGAGAGAGAGAGAGAGAGAGAGAGAGAGGAAGCCTAAGTTTTGAAGAGCATTGTGTGTGGCTGGGAAAGTCTAGGAAATTAGTTTTCTCATGTTTTTCTGAGGTAGCTGGAATTTGGGGGAGGGGTATTTAAATAGAGAAAACTATTCAGAGAGCATTCAACATCCTGTGGCCTGTTCCTAGAACACAGAATCTTTTGCTACTATTTCAGGTGCTTGGAACTCAGCACTAAGTGCATGAGAGAGCTGACAATGATGCTGTCCCTAGTGCTGAGTAAACTAACATGCCCAACAGGGTCCTGAGATGATATTTCAGATGATAGGAAGGAGGCTACCATGATCAAGCCTCCACCAAGCTCCAAACCCTTCATGGACTCATAGATCACAAAGGCTTCAGTATTAAGGGATCGATGAAACAGTGGCATTTGATCAGAGTGCAGTAACTTTCTCCCCAATGGCATTTCATTCTCAAAACAGTCCTTGATAAGATAAACATCTCCATAGCATCTTTAGAAGATAGTGAGAACCTGTGGTAAGAAACTGTAACTAGGGTCTCACTGTAGACCTAGTACTTACACACACACACACACACACACACACACACATTCTCTCATGTGTCCTGAGTTCTGTACCAAGGATCACTGTAGCGGTTTGAGTGTAAAATGTCCCACATAGTCTCATGTGTTTGACGAGTTGGCTCCCTCCTGATGACTGTATGTTTAGGGAGCTGTGGATTCTTTAGGAAGCTGAGCTGAGCTGAGGGGTATGGGTCCAGGGAAGGAATGGTCTTTGAGATTAACCCAGCATCACTTCCAGCTGCTCTTTGTTCTTTGCCTCTTGAGTCGGAGCCATGTAAGGAAGCCAAAGTACAAGTTTTCACAGCCCATCCGCCTACCTGCCTTCCCACCATGACAGGCTGTATCCCTTAAATTATGAACCAGAACAAATCCTTCATTTGGCAGTTATTTGGTCATTAGGACAAGAGACATAACCAATGTAACTGCCATCTCTGATGAGCCTGAAAACTCTAGGCAGCTCCTCCAAGAGAGCTTTCTTCTTAGTGTCACCAGACAGATTACATGGATGTGCATGTGTGCATGCCTTGTGCATAATGTGTGTGCTGCACAGAGTATGTATGTGTGTACCCAAACTGCCATTACTAGGTTCCTGAAAAGGGGTGTGGGCAGCAATTCGCATTCTTGGATTCGTTCAGCACAGTTCAAGAATCCTCCTTGAGGATGATTCAAGGGAATCATTTTCCCAACAACAGAATCCCCTTCACTTTGTAAATGATTAGCTGCTTTGGCAGTTGGAAAGCTGGGAAGCAATTGGTCCTGTCTACTCAGTTAAGTGCATTTCTCAGCTCCATTATTTTATCTCACTCCACTCAGGATGCTGCCCTTAGCTAACTCCAAGTGGTGATATCATTCACCGTTTGTTTCAGCTTTAAAATGGCAGCATATTTCCAGGACTATAGCCTTTGGAGGGGGAAGTAGCCTCAGGGGTAAGTATGAAAAGAAAAAGAGAAATCTCAGAGAGAGAGAGAGAGAGAGCAAGAGAGATCTCAAAGAATAATGTTAAAGTGTAGGGAACCAACCAAGAAGGGAATAAAAATAAGAAGGGAAGAGAGGAGAGAAGGGGGGAATAAATAAATGAAAGGAAGACCAAGAATTTAAAAAAACATGAAAGAGCCATGTTACCCGACAGAATGTTGCAATGTGTTCATGCCTTGAACTGGAATGTGCAGTGGTAGACCCAGCATGCCAAAAATGCTCGATGGCCTCAGCCTCCTTCCAACAGGTTTCCTTAACTAAACCCTCTCCAAGTATGTGAGCCCATGTGTCACAGGACCACAGAGTCCTCCAGTGGAGCAATGACCTATGCAACAGGGGGTGCTGTGCACTGGCTTTACCGGGCTACATTCAGAGCAAGCTCTGTAGGTCGCCCCTATAATAGGTTCCTTGGGAAAAGCATGGCATTCTGTGACCACCACACTACATTCAGACCAACAGAAGCAAAACTGAGAGTCTTCAATAGCCACAGATCTGCTCTGGAAATGCCAGGGTCTCAGGGGAAAAAATTCCCACTCTAAAATATTGTCTGAGTCAATAATCCCACGATCCCATCTCGGTCTCTTGCTAGTGCCCAACGGAGGTTTTTAAAACAATAGCACAAGAGCTTGATGGATAGTCCAATGGTTAAGAGCACTTGCCGCTCTTGAAGAAGACCTAGGTTCAACTCCCAGCACCTACATGACAGCTCATGTGGAGTCTGTAACTCCAGCTCTAGGGGATCTTATACCCTCTTCTGGAATCCACAGCACCAAAAACACATGTGGTGTCCATGTATACAACAGGCAAAACACTCATACACATAAGATAAAAATAATTCAATCTTTTTTAAATGACTAAAAATAAGACAATAGTACCCAGACACATATTCCTATACCCAGAATAGACATCATACTTCATCAAATAAAAAAATGCCACTCCTTCAAACAGAACAAATTCCATGTCTGCTGTTCCTGGGAAGCAGTAGTCCATCTTCTCTCTGGCTTTACAGCTGACCAAGACCCTCTCATATGTTCTGATCAGTAAATATTGAAAGAATTTAAAAGCTTCTGCCTTAACGTACACGCTCACACTGATCTGTACATGTTTACAAGGGCAGAAATGGGAAAAATACCACTTCTGAGTGACTCAACCTCACAATTAATAATTGAGAATCTTTCTCTTTCTCCCTTGCCTTTTTTCCTTTCTGAACGAGAATGCAGTCTTCAGCTTGTTAAGCTCGGCCCACTCCCACTGATAACTCACCAGAGATCATAATTTATGGACAATTGAAGCTGCAGAAACATCTCTTAGACGGGATAGCGCAGATCCATAGCGACAATTCTTCAGGGGAATATTAATCCCCGGCTTTATGTAGTGCTAAGTGTACAATAGTAATCAGAACTTGAGGAGAAGCTGCTAATCACTGAGGGAAAGGGCTGTATAAAGAATTCATAATGGAATTAGCCTGCGGCAAACAAAGAAAGACAAAATTAAATCAGCCATCAAATTGCACCAAGGAATTTTAATTTACAGGTTAATGTAGGATTATGTAACTAATCACAGCTAACATTTTCAATGAACAGCCAATAAAATTCTGCCCTTTTTTTTCTTTCTAATCTTACTAATGGTATTCCAATAACATATTTTTATTACTCTATAGTATTCTTAAAATGGGTCTCAAAAAAAAAAACTCCAAGTCATTCCGATTATCAGAAACAGGGAAGAAACTGTTTCGAAATAATCCATCAAAAGTGTGGCCCTCGAAAGAGCCAGGCGCTCCTCAGTGCAGCCCAGAGCTGATAATATCTGGACAAGTTTGCATAAAACAGATTTACATAACCATATAGCTTTAAAGTGTATGTATGTCTCTCATGCAGTGCAGGGAGTTCAAATGAGACAAAAGAGACTAAATTAAAGATGTGAAACTAATTTGAAGCACAAAGTATATCAGCTAATTCTAAATAAAACCACTGCCATAGATTTATATGTCAATATTGCAGACGTATCCAATGACAGACACACCAAGGGCTGCACTAACAGGGTTTTCATGGTTTATAAATGTGAACATCATAAAAAGAAATAAGGTTTCTGGGCTAAAAAGTTGATTAGCATTCCCCAGGGGAGGGGGTTGGACTCTTGTATGCTCCCCAGTTATATTTCGATATCAAGCGATGCGTGGCAAAGACAGAAAAGAATACCTCTACACAATTTGAAAAAGTATCTGAAAGCCAGAGCTTCATAAATATAAATATGTAAACAGACAGCACAACTCTTTGCTCATTGGAAAGGAGAACCTCCGGATTTATACCGTACACTCAAGAAGACATCAGCTTAATCAAAAAGATCTTTCCCCAACATATGGCAGAAGGAACGTTATTATAAATGGAGTAAAAAGTATGTCCACACACTTTACTTCACGGGGGAAGAATGCTGGGGAGAGGGGCGGCAACATTCTCCCGGCATATGTTGCTCTTGTAGAGAACAATGTGGGAAAGTCTCCTTCTCCTTGAATCTCAATGTTCATTTTATGAAAGCAGCAAAACATTCGGCCCAGTTATTAGCAAAGGAGTTTTGTTGCTTTATAAAGTCTAATTTTAAAATGCTCACTTCCAAAAAAAAAAAAAAAAAGAAAGAAAAGAAAAAGAAAAAACATTATGGTGTCAATTGCAGTACCCTTCAGCAATCCTGTAATAACTTTATTCAACCATTTCTAATTATAATTATATTTTCAATTCCTTTTAGCTATAGAAACTCTTTATCAATCAGAGCACAAGACAGAAAATTACTTTATTACAGCCACAGCTCGTTAAGCTGAGTGCTCTTAATGAAGCAGCCTCATAATCAGATGAAAATCATGCTGAAGAAAACTTGCATCATTAGTCTGGGCCTTAATTACCAAGAAATATAGTCACTAACAATGATATTCCATTTCATGATATGGTGCATGCACCTTCTACACTAGTTGCAATTAATAATCCCACTGACTGCTACAGAATCTTTCCTATTTATTCATAACAATGGAGGGGGGAAATTCTAAATTTAATTGAGCGCTTCAGATTGTGAGCTCTCTCTCTCCCTCTCTCCTGCGTTCAGATTAAAATGTCACGAGGCTAATATTCTATCTTACAATAATTCATCATTTTAATTACATATTTTATGTATGTGAAATGTCTTTTTCGGCTTTATAGTGTAGGTTGACATTTGGGGGGGAACGAATCTAGGGAAATGGGTGGTCTCTCATGAAGGTGGTTCCTGCCGCCCAGGACCACATTCAAAATTCAAAAAAAAAAAAAAAAAAAAAGTGCTGTCATCAGCTCATTCCAGCTCATTCGTTTCATCCGCGTTGGGAAAAGCTGGATTCAGGAAAAGGGTCCTTCACCGAAATGGCCTTGGAGTCTTCCTATAGGCTTGGGATAGTGGGGTGGGATGCCGGGGTGGGCAAGGCTGTGTCACTGGCCCCTTTGTTAAGCATGATTGATCACAGACAGAACCCGAGACTTCCCTTTGTGAAAGCCGGCTTTCTTCTGCAGTTTCATTTCACCCTTTCCTTGCCCCTCTCTCACCAAGACCCTCGCTTCTGGTCCCCGGTGAAATGCCTCTGGGCTGATCGCTGAATCAGCACGGGGCACACACACCTCTGGATCCCAGAACGTGCCCACCTAAATTCTAGCGTTCTCTACAGACTGGCTTAAGCATGAAACACAGGGCCATGGTGACTCTGCTACTGGTTTTCAAACACAAATTAGGTTCGTGGGTGCAGGCGAGGAGCAAAGGAAAGGGCAGAGGGCAGTGGACTTGGCAGAGATAAATGAGATTCCTACTTGACCTCCAACCCCAAGGATGCCTAGCGCTGAACTTCCTGTCTGACACCGGCTTTTCACGGGAATTGTTGCCAAAGCAGCTGATTCGATTCATCCGGGCTACACATTCCACGATCTGCTGTCTTCTGAGCACCAACAGCTTTGACAAATGAAATTGAGAAAAGAGAATGACTTGGAAAAACCCACAACCCACAAGTAGAGGGGCTGGCTAGGACCTAGGAGAATACTGCTTTTATACAACCTCAGCCTCCAGTTTCTACACCACGAGTGTAAAGACCCTCTATTTAAAGTTCCTTGGCTTCATACTAACTCTTATTAAGCAAGTAATGACAGAATCCAAAAGCCACCCATAAGTTAAAAAAAAAAAAAAAAAAAAACTGCCCTCTCCACCCAAATCCATGCCCAAAGCGTATCAACAGCAGAATACAGTAACAAAATGAATGTCCGCCACCAAAAGCTCCAGGTAGTGTGTACCCTAAAGGCAGAGAAGGTGACTGTATCATTCAGAACCCTTGGCCCTCCTGTCATGGCTACAGGTTCAAACAAAGTAGCAGCGTTTGGTGTGATGGTTTACATAGGCTCCTCAGCCAAAGGGGGTTACTGAAGCAGGGGTCTTAAGGAAGAGATCCCCGAGAAAAAATGGGACAGAGCTGGAGGATGGGGGCTACCTGGAAAAGAGTGTTAAGTGGGATAAAAGGAGAGTGACATGGGCCAAGGCAAAAGGAGGCGGGCCAACAGCAGGAAATGAAAAGCAGCCTGGGAAGACAGCAGAGGAGAGAGCCGTAATCAGAACCACACAGGACATTTTTGTAGGGAAAATGCTCAGCATTCTGCTCTGCCCAATGGCTTGCAAAACAACTGGGGATGTACACTGATCCCCAAGGGCCACTGGATCCTAGGACCCTAATGGATCCTCAACGCCCTTCCGAGGTCCACTAGCTGCAGCATGAGATCAGCCTAGATCCACCACTTACCAGCTGGGTGATCTTAGGAGGATTAAATTTCTCTGTGCCACAAGCCCCAGGTTGCCTGGCGTAAGAACAGTAATGTCAGGTTTAGAAGTATGTGGCAAAGGGGTCCTGGGATGAGATTAAAGTGTACAAGAAGAACCTCAGACAGGAGTTTCCAAACCCCAGGTAAGAACATCCACCCACCCACACATAAACTCAGGTATTTGAACACTTAGTGCCTGTTGGTGATGTGATTATTGCCGTGTGAGGTCACAGCTTCCTGCCACCATGTCTGTCTGCTGTCATGCCTCCCTTCCATGACAGACTCTTCTCTCTCTGTGATCACGGGTCCAAATGAACTCCTTCCACTTGTTGGCCTTGCTCACGGTGTCTTATCCCAGCAACAAAAAAGTTAACTCACGGACCATCTAGCCCAAGTTCTCCCATTCTGAACCAAGGAGATCAGGATCTATGGGTAGTACCGTCAAAGCTCTATGCTAGATGTAGCTGAGACCCCTGATGCTGAGTCTTGAGTTGTATGCGTGGTTTTACAACGTGGATATACCTGTGGAAGGGCATACATGTTAGCAAGTGTGACGTCCTTATCTAGGTTTCTGGGAGAGCCGCAGGGCTGGGAGCACTTATGACCCTGAGTGAAAGCCACAGCCTTGGCAGGTAGAAGGTGGCTGTGTCTCTTCCAGCTGGCAAAGTGCTCCATTACCACACAGAGCACACTACATGCACCAAATGTCCCCATACAACTGGCACCTGTGACTTGCAAATACTTCTGCCTGGGGCCAGGACATGCACATTTTACCCATGAGTAGCAGGGCTGAGACTGCCTCCCAGTGGCTTAATGAGAGCGGTCAGCATACAACCTGCCCCCAACAGTAAGGGCCACAGAGGGGGGAAGGCCTGCCACCCATTTCTAAGTGTGAGGACCTGCTTGTCAGGATGCACAGACTAGAAACTAATTCCTCAGATATTTTAATGACTTTGACAGATGTTTGACACTTGCATTTGCAAGTTTTTGGGACACTAAAAATCTCAACTACTTAGATCCTTCAAATCTAAATAAATCTGCCAGGTGTTCCAAAGACAATCCTCCATTTTTTTATTTGCTTTAAGTACTTAAAGAGACTTCCGCCACAAAAGACCTTGGAGACCATGCATGAGATGATAGAAAACCACAGTTTAAAAAAAAAAGAAGAAGAAGAAGAAAGAAAGAAATTAAGAGCCCCAAGGAATATCTAAGCCCATCAATCATCCCACCATCTATTCTTCCGGCAGGAAGGGATTTGCTTGGGGCTGAGGTGGTTGATGGAACCACAAAGGGGGACAGCGTGACTCAGAGCTTAGGTGGACACAGCCTCAGTCTGCCCTCGAGGGGACACAGAAAGCAGAGGAGGGGCTTTCCCTCTGCCATTCTGAGATAGCAAGCCCCCATACTTTCTGATTTTTACCGTGCCCCCACCCCACAGAGAGATCATGGGGGAAAGCAAGCAAAGAGGAAAACAACTGTCAAGGGTGAGTGAGGAGTAACTCCCTCAGCTTCAGACACAGCCTTAAGAATAAGAACCAACACAGCAAGGCACTCGAAGTCAAACACAGAAAAACACAGATACAGTCAGAGCCCACTGCTGTGGGGTTCCTACGATAGTCACGTGCGTGTAGACAAAGTGCAACTGTGTCATTGGGGACTACAGCAGAGGGGTAGGGACTTGGTCAACTGCAGGACGTTCTCACTGGAGCCCATGAAATCTTCAGAGATGGGCAGGGTTAATGGTTATGCAAAATGTACCTCATGCCACCGAAGAGAAAAAAGACTTGGTTACAATGGCAAATGTTATGTTGTGTAGATTTTACCATAGTTTTTAAAAAACTCAGTCATAAAAAACTCTTATCTTGAGACTAAAAGGAAATTGTTTAATATTTAATAATGTTTTACTTCAGCATTTTTTTAAAGCACTAAAAATCCAAAATTCTACAGTTGAAAGCTCTTCCTTAAAACACTGGGAGCAATTTTAAAAGGGAGCCCCAAGGCATAGACTTCTCTGGCCAGACTAACTTGGCTGACCCCTGACCATCCACCATGCCTCTCAAAGCAGAAATGTTGCTTTTTATCTCTTTGTGGAACCTCTGACATCTAGTGTGCCAACGGCATTCCATTCCAGTCCCTCCTTCCTCCCATTTGTCAATGTCACACTGGAGGATAGGGGGCGCTACAGGCATTGATGGGAGAGGTCACAATGTAGCTAGCTACACAGGACTCTCCCATAAAAACTTATCCCTCCCAAAATGCTAATCATGTTAAGAAGAGACCTTTTTTACACCATTAGAAATCCCATGGAGGGACTGAGGAGGTGGCTTAGTGGGTAAGCTGCTTGCTGGGCAAGCCTAGGGATTTGAGGTCAGATCCCTAACACAAATGTAAAAACCAGATGGAGCAGTATGAGTCTGTAGTCCTGTCTCCACCATGGATGGGAGGCAGAAATAGGAAGACTCCTAGAAACTCAGTCCAGCTACCCTGGTGTTTGCAGCAGTGAACAAGAGAGACCCTGTCTCAAATATGTGAAAATGGAGGTCCAACACCCAAAGTTGTCCTGAGCCTTCCACACCACACAAATTCCACAGAAATTACAAAGCAGGTTTTCTCAACCTCTTTTTTTTTATTTAGAGGTTATGTAATGTCTCCAAAGTATACAGCAAGATGAACCAGGAATAGATCTTAGACCTCTGAGTTCAAAGTCCCAGTACCTCTCAATGAATGAATGAATGGATGGATGGATGGATGAGTAAATGAATGAATGAACAAAGTAAATGGAAGCACATGAAGCCACAGAAAGGGGAGACTGAAGAGCCTGGCCTGCGACCAACTCTGAGTAGCACTGGGTATTTCATGTTCACAGACCCATACTCTTGGGAACAGCTTCACACACTGTGGAGGAAGATTATATGGTTGGTGGTGGGAACCTAGTTCGTCTATAACACTGTGCAGACTCAGGGGTCTCCAGGGAGGGCAAAGCCTCCAGTTCCCAGAGAGGCTCATTTAAGGGCTATTGTTTGGAGCCACACAGGTGAAAAGGTCTGACTGACTGCCCAGGTAAGAAGCCTCTTCCAGCTCCAGGATGAATTCTCCAGGCCCTGTCTTATAGGAAACAGGGGTGACAGAAATGGAAAATGTCCCCTCAAGGGAATGCCACTGTTTATTTGACAAGAGCCTTCGACCACTTGCCCAGCAGAAACTCGATTTGGAAAATAGCAGTTTCCCCTTTCGAGAGCTGAACAAAAAGAAAACAAAAAAACAAATCTGCTTCATCCCACCAGAGCTTGGAGAGAGCCCTAAAAAGCACTAGCCTTTCCACTCAGGTAGATTAGGAAGGGTCTGTTTCTGACCCCTGTTGCTGGGTTTCCAAACTGTGGGCACCTCTCTCTCTGTGACATGTGTCCCAGCACACCTCTCCACTAGCCCCCTCAGAAATCAGGGCCCACACTGGAGAAATAGAGACTAGGCAGCTGAATTAGGCTAACTAGGGCTATGTCTAGCAATCATTTCTACTGAAAAGTCTGAAGGATGTTGAATTCCCTCAGGCCCTGGGCATTCATTACTGCTTTCTACCTATTCTGAGACTGTTCAAGAACCCGGATATGGCTGCCGAAGAGAAGTCTGAGAGCATGCCATAGGGTACTGAGTCCTGTCTGCATGGATTGGCACTGTCCTGTGGTCAGCCCACAGAAACTGAGGTAGTCAGAGCCGACCGAGGCATGGAGTTCCACTGTGGGCCTAGGGTCACCCCCAAGGGACCCCACAATTTACTAGAAGGAATGACTTTTCTTGTCTATTACCAGTTTCCCATTCAGTGGCATTTTTCTAGTCCAAGATTCAATACAGGAGGACGAGTCACATTCGATCATTTCCTTACTCCTTAGTCCCCTTTGGCTTTGGAAGAACTTGACATCCCCCTGTGTGCTCGTTCAGGATTTAGTAGGATGGCCCTCAATTTAGGTCTTTCTGATGTTCTCCTGCTGAGTATGTACGTGGAGGTTACTATGTAGAAAAGGCTGGACTCGAACTCCGTTTTCAGCCTCCTGCCTTACAGGTCTACGACATAGTTGAATGCTCCAGTCTTCAGAACACCATGCAGACACCTTGACCTTCCTTGCCAGACTCCACCACTATTGCCTTAGAGTGTTCCCTTCTACTTTTATGAGCGAAACCGCCAACCAAGTCCAGCTCATGCTAAGGGTGGGTGGATTTTTATCACTTGATTCCTTAGAACTGACTCCTCAGTAAGAGATCTCCTTACTGAGAAAACAAAGGAAGTTAGGGTTCAGGGCTAGTCTAGCTGTCCAGTTCTGGCTGTCACAGTCTAAAATGCAGGAAAGAGCCCCTGCTGCCACCTTTCCTCTGTAAGCTGCTTAGACCCGCCTTCGTCTCTCCACAAGGTAGGTAGGATCAGGCAGGCAAGGAAAGAGAAGTTTATAGGAAAGGACTTTCGGTCACCAGCCTCCACACAATGACATCAGAAGCTGACCGCCTGGGTCCTCCTTGCCCTTCCCCGTGAGCAGTCAGGCACTCAGCCCGGATGTCACTCGGTGCAGCCATCACTTGCCTGTGTTTGTTCGTTTGCTCTCTCATGGATGCAAAACTTTGTGTCTCATCTTGCTCAGAACTCGGATCCAGGTCATGCCTGTGGGTAGGTCTTCCTGGGTCCTCCTGCATCCTCACATGGACTTCGTACATTACCTCCCGACGATGTTTGTACGATGTCTGTGACAGACAGCACTACCTCACACACCTCATGTTTTGCCTGGGTCACGTGTTCCTTTACACCAGCGTTTTCCCTCCAAGAAGGACAGGGTCTTACTGGGTCTTGTTTCTCCCACTGAATTCCCAGTGCCTCGATCAGAGCTTAAGGAGCTGACTCACAGGAGACTGAACAGACATGCATGGGAATCTTGTTCAGTGAGGTAGGGGGCGATGTCACAAACCCCCACCACAATTCTGCTTCACACATCAGTCTTAGCCTCCCAGTGGATAAAGTTTCCATGTTGGTGGGTGTAGAAACAGTTTTGATAGAAGGACTGGGTCACGGAGATGGAGACATGGCTTCATCTTTCCCGACGTCTGTGCACCCTGGGCAATGGCTATCTAGAAAATGTTGAGTAAGGTTCTGAGACAAAATCTTATTTCTGTAGGGAAAAAAAAAGTGTTATGTGCTTAATTTTTAATGTTTGACGAGAAGCTGTGATACTTAAGACATACTTATGCATGTATGGCTATATGATACCTATATTATAGATTATGCATTACACATTGTTACATATATTCACGTATGCATCTTATTCCTCATCCATGGTGACTATACCTGATTTTCTGACGTACATAGAGTGAATTTAAGCACAGGTTAGAAAACATCCTTACCTACACTACAGCTGGGGAATTCTACACAGAGTCAGACAATAAATATTTTAGGCTTCATGGACCCTGCTATGACACATCTGTGGCAAGTACTCCATTTGGCTACTAAAGGGAAAAGCAGCCATGGAGTGTAAATCAATGGCTAATAGTGTGGTTATAGTCCAATAAGATTCCATCTGCAAAATAGGCCACGGGCTAGGTTAGGCCGGCTGTGCTTGCCAACCTCTGAATTTCTACCCACTCTACCCTTTCAATAGCCCTTAAAATACAGATTTTTGTAAAGATCCCTAATAAAAAGTTATTAATCATTCTTTTTCCATTCATTGGACAGCTTGTTCTACTATCCAGAGTTTATTTCCATATTTGCATTTTCTGGCCCTGTAAGAGTTATCAAAAAAAAAAAAAAAATGTCGCCAGTCACCAAACGTTTCATTAATTACTGCAAACATCTTTAGAAAGAATGCCACAGTGGGTTTCTTTCACTGAGTGATTTATTTCAGATACAATTTCTGTTTAATTAATAGGGGATTTTGATGTGACCCTCAGGGTGTGAGAACTTACAGAGTCTGTGGTTTGGTGAGGAGCAAGCTGCAAGCCTGCCCATGCCTGTCGAAAAAGAAACAAACAAAAACAAACTTTTACCAGAAGAGAAAAAAGTAAGCTGGCAGTTTTCAATTATGAACATCCAGCCAATCGCTCATTAAGGGCACCAGTGGGACATCTTTAAAAGCAAATTAAAATATCATGGGGGAGGGGATAAGATGCTCAAGAGAGGCAACAGAATTTGGCTTCCTTATGCAATGCTTCAAGACAATGCCATCTCCCAGCTGCCTGTGTTTTGTATCTATGCTATAAGCCCTTAAAAAATCCTAAGCCAGCAAAAGCATCATGATCAACAGGACAATTTATTAGGCTATGCCTGGCACCAGATAGCAAAAGTCAGAAGACACGGTTCCTGCACTTGAGGAGCCAAGTCTGCCTTTAAGTGGCTGCATTTGAACTTCTGGCATCCTGAAAGCATCTAATCACTTATCTAAGCAATAAAGCTTATTTTCTGGGGGGGGGGGTGCATTTGAAGGGAAGATGGTTGTTGTTTTCAATTACCAATAAGCAAAATGCCTCCTCCACATTTCCCAAAACACCAGGTTACATTAGTTTCAGTTTTAATATCCTGCCAAAAAGAAAAAAAAAAGTTCTCCAAATATGAAGCAAATACATCTGTCTAATATTGCTGTTCAAAATGCCACCGCATTAAATAAAATTCCTTGCTGTAAAATTTTGCAAGGTGATAAAACAAAAATGATATAATAAATATAAAACATCTGCATTTTTAACAAGACATTCAGAAACCAATTTCATTTATATTTAAACTTGTTTAGAACGGTTTCTAGTTTTGAAAAGCATTCTACTTACAGTGTATGATACACACACACACACACACACACACACACACACACACACACACACACATACACCCCTGTCCCCACCTCAGGCCAAACATTAAAGAGCCGGTGTTCAATCGGAAAAGGACTGGAGGGAAGAATTCACTGCTGTGCATTCCAGAAGGGACCTTATGTGAATTTTCAGCTGGCTTCCCATCATGAAAGCATAGGCACGCATCCTCATCAGCAATCTTGCAAAATGGGATGCTCACATTAGCACAGAATTGTGTTACAGCAACATTAAGTTCCTGGCAGAGATTTGACAGAGACCCTCAACAGCAGAGTTTTCAGTGACTCTGGTTCCATGTGCCTAGGCAAGCAGTTCCTAAACAATGGAAGGACTGTAAGGACCACCCACTGCCTCTACTGAGGTGGGCTTCAGTGCAAAAGAGCAAAGCTCAAATATGATGAGGCCTCTTCCAGTCTGGCTGGGAAAGCTCACATCTGCGCATTGAATCCACAACAGCTCAGAAAGGTCTCGGGTTTCCTGTCAGAACCAAAGAAACAAAGACAAACAACATTTGAGGGGCAGCAAGGGATGAGGGACAAAACCATGCATCCGATTGCTGCAACTATAAGCATCCTCCATGGTGTCTCTTAGAAAGAAGAAAGCCGTGATGCCTGGCTCTCCAGAAGGGTACTTTGCCCTGACCCACCTACCCAAAGTACCATCTTGCCTGTCATTCCTCTATCCGACTTTGATTAAAATTCCAGCTGTCGAGCTACCAAATTAGAAGTGACTTCTTTGCCTGGCTCATCACCAATAGCAAAACTGATAAACTGTGCTTAGAATTGTCAGGAAGAGCAAGTCAGGTGATAGGAGCACGTAATCCTGCTGCCTCAGCGTCCCCTGGGGTTCAATAGAGTTGAGGCAAGAGAACCGAAAGTCCAAGGTTGAGGTGAGCCAAAGAGTAAGTTCAAGGCAGATGGCTAATGACACCCTGTCTCCAAATGAAAAAGCAAGAAGATCTAGGAATTTGTTTGCCCAGCCGTGAGCAAGGGTTATATTATGACTTCAGGACCACAGATAACCTGATTAACTCACCTAGGCTATTCTGAGTTACATTATGGATAGTTATCCCTTAAGTGGTACAATTGCATGCCACTGCTAAATGCAAGACATTGCATGGAAAAGACGTTCTGGGAAAGCTCTGTCTTTCTTTGTTTCCCCTCTTGATTTTGCTTTTGGTTTTTTGAGACAGAGTCTCACTACAGAACCCCAGCCGGAGACAAAGTTGCTTTTCTGCTTGCCTCTGCCTCCTAGGTGCCGGAATTACGGGCACACACAGCTACAAAAGCTCAGCCAAAGTGTTTGGGAAAGAGAAAAAATGCTTCCCTGCAGAGAAGCAGATAGCAGATAGACAAGTGACCAGTACAGGACTAGAATCCCCAAGAACTGAAACCCACAACCTGTTTGCAGAAACTGCTTCAATCCGGGCTCTGCTCTGCTTGCTGCTTTGGATTCATTATGAATGAGCCCCAAATCCCGATCCCCTAATTCACCTTTTCTTTTCAAACTGCTTTTTCCATACACAACAGCACTGAGGGGCAGTTCTCTGGAGAGGTCATCACAGGTATCCCTGTCTTCATATAACGCTTCCCTTAAATCACCCCCAAACACAGCTGCCTAGCACTGTTCTTCACAAAGGAAAAAGGTCTGGCCTCCTGAAAGCATTTGAGTGTTCAGATGGTTTTATATCATTTTTTAAGTGCTCAAAGATATTGATGCAATCTTATGAAATATTGAACAGAAAGCCTTGCGGGCAAGTCAGAAACCAGCCAACATCATTCGATATGATGCCCTATTCTAGCCACAGATACAACTGTTTGGGAAGTGAGAAACTCAGCCAATGGCTAGTTATTTATTTACTTTCTTACTGCTGCAGGACTTTCCGTGGCATCCCTCCTGCTCGCCTGCTTCTTCTTGGATCACACTAGCTGGATGTTGGAGTCTTTTCCTGGTTTGACCAATAATTTGCCAGTCTCTTTTTGTTAGACTCCCTTTCCTCCCATGAACGAGGAAGGGTCTGCATTATGCACAGTGAGGAGGCAGTATGGAGCTCACCGCAGGGTATCAAGCATGGCGCCGAACACAGAGCGCATGCTCCAGATCCAAATGCGTGTTCCGTTTCCCGTGCTCCCACAGACTGCCCTCAGCCAATCTGGTTTTTCCGGTGTCCAGTTAGGCCATGCTGCCACTTGTCACCCAGAGCATTCTCTAGCCGAGTGAGTGTGCCAAAAGACACCTATCTGTTCAGACTCAGAGGCAAAGCCCTATTTTAAGTCTTATTTCCCCTCACGTCCCGTATCCAATCTGTCCGCGAGAACCATGCATGAATCTCAATAGAAATCCCTTGTCTGACCATATCTTCTCTCTTCTTCCTATGTAGCCCACATCGACATCTTTTTAACCTCCCGGTGGACCCCATCCGGCAACCTTAGGGATAACCTCTGAAGCACAAAGCAGAGCCCATTGTCCTATTCATATCCTACGTACCGGACAATACTACAACTCTTAAAAAATAGCAAACGTTAACTGAGTGCTAACTGTATATACGTCTCGGGTCTTGGCAATATATATAAAAATTATTATACTAATTATTAAATAAAATCGAATTATTAAATTAAATATAATTAAATATTAATTATATTATGTATATTAACATATTAAATAAGTTAATCTAAATAACCATTCTTATGTTCCCCCATACCTGCGACTCAGTACTAAGATAGGCTGCAGTGTAAGGTACAAACTTCCCTCCCCTAAGCTCTCCAAACCCTGCTCTGTCTCTTATCCTCCCATGTGACTTCAGGATGCTCTCCTCCCCTGTTCCCCAGCTCTAGCCATGGGCTTTCCTCTCCATTTCTGTCCACTTCTTTCTTGAACAGAAAATTTGTTCAGTCTTTCTTGACGGTTACCATCTTACAGCAGTCACCTTGACCATAGTGGACATGAGACAGGTGTGTGTGACCATTTCTCCACACCGCCATCTTGTCAGCTCGGGGCTCTCATCACCCTTTGAAGATCCTTTGGGATGAAAAGCACAGGGAGAAGCCTATCGAGGAATCTTGGGGGTTAAGAGCACTCGCTGTTTGCCCAGAGGGCCCACATTTTTTTCTTTCACCAGGAAGCTCACAACCACCTATAACTCCAAATCCAGGAATCCAATGCCCTCTTCTGTCTTCCTAGGGCATCCAAACACAAGCTATAAACTCACACCGACATTCAAATACACACATAAATAAAATATTTTTTTAAAAAAATACAGATAGGACATTGGCTCAAAGTGGTATGATTTATTATTTATACCAGATAGTTCATAAATGCCCTTGTTTCTCAGTTTGCTTCTAACCCCCCACCCCAAAAAAAGCCCAGAAAAAAAGTGGGAAGTCTATAAAAATGGCTTCTCAGAAAGCATGTACTCTCACCGCTTGGTGAATAATCTACCTTCTGAACACCTCTGCAGGCTGAAAATTAACGGCATGGTGAACATTCTCTCACAAAAGGGCTCATAGAAACTTTAAAATATATATATGTATTTCTCCAAATATTCCAATCATTCTTTATTTAGGTGATTCTATTCAAGGGGGAACATACTGATAATATGCCAGCTCATGCCAAAGAAAGCTTTTTATTGGCCTCTGGTGTTTCCAGCTTGCTTTCTCCAGCTGCAGTATCAGCCGTAATCATCCAAGGCTGTGATTTATCATCCCAACAGAAGCTGCTTTACTGTTCTCAGCGTTGAACTTGATGTGAAAGCATTCGTGACTTAAAACTCAGAGTGGACGGTTGCAAAAGGTTAGAGATAAGATCAGTATTTCTCCAAAGGGGAGAGTACAAGGAAACCTGAAAAAATGTTAGATTGATCTCTGTTGAGAATTGGTTGACTATCCTACTGAAATGCAATAGGCTAGGAAGGCAGAGGCTACCCCATTACCTCGCTGGCCCAAGGATTGATGCCCTCCATGAGAAAGCCAAACAATGTGAGCTAAAAGAGCAGATTAAAGGCAGTTTGTTACATCATTTGACTGTGTGTCTAGATAGGAGCATCACATTTAGGCCCTTGATTATTAATTGATGCTAATATGCCAAACTACAGTCACAACCCTTGGAGGTACATAACTGATCAAAGAACCACCGCCTACTGAATGATCATAACGCACCATGCAATTGGAGGACAATTTGCATCCTTTATTTTATTACATGTTTGTCAGAGAGGTGGGCATTCTTTATCTTAGGAAGGAGGGTCAAGAGTGAAAATTAGCCTGGGCTAGAATACAGACTAAGACCCTGTCTAAACAAAGAAAGAGAAGAAGTGAAAAGAAAGAAAGAAAGTACACTTAGAGAAACAAATGGAGAGAAAAATATAAAAGCCTGGAACTGGGGAAATTTAGGCCAAATATAAATCTAAAATGATAAGTCAGTCAGCAAGATTCCGGAAGCCAGCATATTTTTAAATATTGCCCAAGGAATAGAAAGCACTTCTCATCTCTCACACCAAAGTGTCCCCACTATCACCCTCCTAACCAAGAAACAAAACCAAAGAACCGAACGTGCCAAAATCATGGGGTTTGTCCTTACCCAGAAGCAAACCAGCTGAATAAACTGAGGGCTCGTGGCTGTTCCAGGGCATGTTGCACACCCGCTACCGTGGACTTCAGTCAGTGTGCAAGAAGTGCAAGAACCTAATGGTGACAGCCTAGATCTGGTAAGGAATAATTTGCCCTTTTGAGAATGTCCCTGAGCCAATCTTTCTAGTCTGCACTTTTGGAATTAACAGACAGTGAAACAGCTGCTTGCCAGCTGTGAACCTGAGTCTAGCTTCTCTACAGACATTAGATGCCCAATTGTCCCAGCTTCTGGAGGCAGGAAGCCAGAGAGGGAGAGGGAGGGGGAGGGGGAAGGAGGGTGGGGAAGGGAGGAGGAGGAAAGGGAGAGGGAGAGAGGAAGGAGGAGAGGGAGGCAAGAGCAGAGATGAGGAGCAAAGGAAAAGAAAGGAGGATGTTGAGAAACAGAAGGCTAGGAGAACTGACAGAAAAAAGAAAGGAGGGGATGGGAGGGGAAGAGGAGGGGAGGAGGAGAGGGAGGGGTAAGGAGGGGAAAGGGAGGACTAGGGGGAAGGGACTGAGAGGGGAGGGGAGGACTTTCAGAGCTCAGAGCCAAGAAAGTCTCAAGGGCTCACTGGGGTTCCTCGTTTCCCGCCAGACCTATCACTCTCATGAGTTAACCAATAAAATTGACATATCTCAACCATGGAGGACCTAATAGGAAGATGTAATGTTTAGCCCCATGCAGCTCCACTAGATGGTATTAGCTTGCTTTCGGGAAGTATTGTACAACAGTCACCCATCAAACCTCGTGAAGGCACAAGGTGGGCTGAAAGTTACCCTCATGCTCTAACAGCGGGGAGGCTCCACACTGCCAGCCAAGACAAGGTCGGAACAGTCCAGGCCTCAGTATGGATGGCGCCCACCACCTTGCTCAACCCAGCTGATGCTGAGGAGCAGTACCTGGGCTGAGAAAGGGTGTGTCCAGGGCATGGAACATTCCTGTATACTACAGCAGCTATCTCAGAGGATACTTTTCACACCCGCACCTTTTATTGCTCTAGAAAAATCAGGAGCCGAATATCTAAGCTTTCCACCGAAGTCTGTAAGGAAAGCGCTACAATGTTACAAACCCCCTCTGACCTTGTTTCCTTCTCCCAGCACTGCTTTGTCCTCTACCTCACCCAGCCCACAAATGGAAGAGGGATGCAGATTTGCTTTTATTCTCCTTCAAATTAAGACGAAGAAACCAAAGCCTAATCTGATGGGTGAAACTGGCCGACCCTGAGGTGTCTCGACTTGGAGAATCCGATATCTGGTTTCTAGTCCTAGTCAGTCTTGAGATTAGCCAGTTGCTTGACTCCTCTGTGGAAGAGAATCCAGATGTAAAAGATATTGGGGAAATTAAATGAGTTTATCTGTCCAAAACAAATGGTAGTGACAGTCAAAGTTGTTAGGGACAGCTATCGTTGACAATGACAGTCATAGTTTCTCATTTTGCTGTTCCGTTTCTAAAGAGTGGGAACCTTACTTCTGCCTCCTGTAGTTTTTGGTCTGCTGTGAAGATTGGTATGAAAACAACAAGAACATGCAGACTCTAAACTAAACCAGGGGTGGACTGCAAATGCCTTCAGGGTGGGGGTTGGGTCCTGAGTCTGGAACAGCAGTGGCATTTGAATAAAAGACGGTAGGGAGGCCAAGGGATTATCTCTCATTTAAACATTTTTGGGAGATGGGTCATCCTGTTTTTTGCAGAGCAAGAAGACTGAAAAGCTCCTATGTCATCTTACTTGGGGGAGGCGGTTGGCAGATGAGATAAATCCACACTGAGTGCTGCCCTGCAAACAAGGGTAAGTTCCCCACAAAGCTGCGCCCCCTGAGTTACCCTACCTCCATCCCTGCTAGTCAACACTGTGAAGGGGATGAGTGTGTTAGGATGAGAATAGAGCAGGCCCATGCAAGCTGTGTATTTCATTAGGATCTGCACCCTTTGCTGAACCATGAATTCGAAATAATTTAGGTGATACATATAAATTTAATTTCTTTGTTCAAAAATATCCCACATCTGAAATGATCCCCTGCAAATGTAAGGCTCGGGCAGAGATCTACAAAATGAGTCCCCTTCCAACTCGTCCACACTATGTGGAAATAATCTTCAAGGGAAGGAATAAACCTATTTTAAAAACAGCTGAGTCCTTTAGATCATATACCCTAACCAATTTATGGAGATAAATGGAATTCAGTATTAAAGAAATATTTTTTCCACTCCTCCGGAAAATGTAAATGCTGTGGCTACAAAATAAGCAGAGGATAAGAAAGAGAGAAAAGGAAAGGACAAAGGAGTCAAGAATGGAGCGTCATGGAAACCCAGAAAACATAGCCGACGGACAACCGAGAAGTCATAGCCTGGCTCCTCACCTCCAAATCCCACTGCTACAACCAAACATGTGTGGCAGCATCAGAGAGGTGCCCGGAAAAATGGGACCAGAAAAGAGAAATGTAGTCTATCTTCTCTTAAGCCCCTCCTTCTCTTCTTCTGTCTGGTACTCACGCTGACTCTTTCCCAAAATATAATTCCTCTGACATTAAAGCTTATGCTAATTACCAGGAGTCAGAAGAAAGAGGTACCAAAGTAACACTGTGAGTGATGGCTTCTGCCCTATTCATATAAATGAATACGAAATACTTTTTTAAAAATGCATTAAGCAGATATTGGCTTATGATGAGGTCAATATCACGATTTATTTAACTCTAGGGACAATAAATCTTGATATTGACTAAAAACATAAGTCAATATGTGTACTGTTGTGTGCATTCTATTACAAAAAATTGAGGTTTTTAACTTTAATGGCCACTTTCACAAAGAGGAAAAATAAAGACCCTCAAATTTCACCCACTTCTCAGTAGCTGAAAAGAGGCTTGCTCTCTGGAATGTTGGTTGGTCAGCAAGTCAGTTAATGCGATAGATCGAATTATTGGTCCCAATGTTTCTCCCTTTTGTATCTTTGTATTCACAACCTTTGATGACTCTCCTACACAAGGTTGTTTAGGGCTTGGCATGTGATACCTTAGCCAACGGAATGTGGACGGAAGTGCGTCCATTCCCAGGCCGGTCCCAGAGAGGTGGACTGTGTTCTACTGTTCTCTCAAGTCTCTGTCCCTATGATTAGATGAGCTTCGTTCAAGTTAATGCTGAACTTAAAAAAATAAACAGTCCATTTGATGCAGGCCCAGAAGCCAGTGTGAAGCGCATCACCCAGGTAGAGCCACAACTAAAAGCAAGTCTATGTGAGTCTGAACTCAGTGACTCCAGGCAACTCATGCATGTGTGGAAACGCTGCCTATGAAGATCACTGTGATGCTACTGAAGAACATTGGGGGGACGGATTAAGCTGGGCTCTGAAGGACAAATATCACGTTTTTGTATGTCCTATGGAAGTAGAAAGGACTATCTGAGAAGAGACAGGGCAGAGTAGAAGCTGGTAAGAAAGAAGAGACCAAGTGGTAGATGCCAGCAAAGTGCACTGTATGAGAGCATATGCAGGAAATGTCACAATACAGCCGGGTATCTGATACATTCGTCTGACATTCTTTTGGATGGCTGGGGCTCCAGAGGCTGAACCTCAGCTCAAATGCCCAGAGGTTTTCAGGTGAAGACAACAGCATCTTGAACACCTTTCTGGCTCTGTAATAAATACCTTCAGCCAAGGTCAGCTAAGCAAAGAGATCTTAATTTATCTGTTTATTTATTCATTCAAACATTCAATAAACATTTATGAGCACTTTGCGCTCTGGACTAGGAAAACAAACGTGAATAAAAAAAAAGACGTTTTTCCCTTCAGAATCAGGCAAACACATTAACAGTTATTTCCCAGAGCTTCAATATTTGAAAAAAAATCAGAGGAGGAAGGTCATATAGACCTCAAAAGGTGAATTTAAAAATCACTAGCTAAAAAAAAAAATGCTTTTGAACAGGTCTAATGCAAGCTGCTGTTTAAACCGAACATAAACTCATTTGCCTAAGTAAACGTGTTTGCACAAAACACATGGGAACTGCTTAAGGAGGTCAACCAGCAGCCAACCAGATCTCACCTTTCCGCTAGCTTGCTTTCCCTGCCAATGCCTTAGTTCTAGAGGAACCTCACCATATCTAAACATGAGTGCCCAGCTACAGCTCCGCATGACAATGTGGAATGTGCTCTGCTTGCCACTGTGGAGCAGGGTAGTATTTCCACACTGAAGTGGATAATTAGCACCTGTAAAAAACCTCAAGCAAGAGAGACCTACACATTTTCAAACAACTTACAAATTGATTGAGGCAAACCTACAGCCTAGAAGACAGACAATGTGTATCTGGGCCTGCTCTCTCCAGGACAGAAGAGGGAATCGCATGGCGAATGTGGGAGTCAGTCAGACAATGTTGGGTATGGGTGGAGACAAGCCTGCGTATGGAGGAGAGCTCCTCACCTTTATACCTGTAACTCTTTTCCCCCAAGGAATATTTAAGCAGCCCTAGGTGTATAAGCAAATTAGTTAAGTATATAAGTCAAAAATTTATGGAAAGCCATAATATAATTTATTTTGGGACAATGTTTGGTTTACATATCATTGTATCATTTATCAGAGATTAAAGCAAATTAAAATACTAATGATGTGGATGACTTACTTTTACATAATTCTCAGCTAGATATTTTACACTGCAGGGTGTAGAACACATCTTCAACGCCAGTCAATATTTTGATGTTATACCCATCAATGCTGAGCACGCCCTTTCAAATAGGTGGCACAAAACAGCAAAAGTATGTTTACAGCCATTGCAGAAACTGCTGGAAATTCTGTCCCAATCCCAAGCCAAATTTCACTTAATGATTTTTTTTTTATGAAACTCAAGTCAGCAAGTCAAATAATATATTTAAAAATCAAACATTCTAAGCTGACCTCAATCAAAAGACACACTAATTTGATACATACATGCTGAATAGGAAAACACTGAAAGTTTTGTTTTAAATAATTAAACCACTATGTTTCTATAAATACATAAGACTTTGTATGGACAATAAAAGCACTGGAATGTATGTGTACTAGACAACACTCTCAAATCTAAGCTGGGATTCAGGCAACATTCACTAGTATTATATAGCATAACACTATCCATAAGCCAAGTGACCGTGCTATGTGTTCTGAACTAAGAGCGTGGTGAAGTCGTATATGGCAGCATAAATTAGAACTGTCAGAAACACTCTGGATTCATTGCACACTTGATTTTAAACTAGTGTTTGGTCAGCGAGGCATTTAGAAATGTCTACTGTTGGGCTGGAGAGATGGCTCAGTGGTTAAGAGCACTGACTGCTCTTCCAGAGGTCCTGAGTTCAATTCCCAGCAACCACATGGAGGCTCACAACCATCAGAAATGGGATCTGATGCCCTCTTCTGGTGTGTTTGAACACAGCTACAGTGTACTTGCATACATAAAAGAAATGAATAAAATCTTTTTTAAAAAAGAAGTGTCTGCTGTTGCCAGATTCTCTGTTATTGGCCGTGTCAGTTACAGGATGCCACAGGGGGTCTCAATCCTGTTTTAGAAACTGTGGTATAGAGGAAAAATCTCACAGCAAGAGTAACCCTATTAAGTAGACAGATAGATGCAGAATTCTCTATGGAAATGAAAGAAGAACTGTGCACTTTTAAAGCTGGGGCAGGAGGATCCAGGATTACCTAGCTGCCATAAAAGTCAGGAAGCTCCTTCCACCAGAACTGCTAACCTGCAGGGAGGCCCAGCTGAGTGGCCTGCTGCCAAACACTTGACACAAGACAGGTTTTCCCCTACACTCCCCTCTAACTGTTATTTCTCAAAAACACACCAATGTACTATAGAACCAGTGGTCCTAAAATAAGGCCAATCTAAAGGTTAGGAGTAGTGGTACACACCCCTAATCACAGCAGTTGGGAGGCAGAGACAGGTGGATCTCTGAGCTTAGAGTTAGCCTGATCAACAAAACAAGTTCCAGGCCAACCTAGTCTACATGGTGAGTTCTAACCGAGGTTGCATAGCTGACACCATGTCTCAATACATAAATAAAGAATACAAAATCCGTTTAACCAACCATCTTATCACCTTCTAATACAAGGGACTAGGGTGTGAACCTCAAAGGGAGTACCTATCAACGAAAAGCTGACAAGCCCAAATATTGTTGGTTTCTCTCAATGGAAAAAAAAAAAAAAAAAAATATATATATATATATATATATATATATATATATATATATAGCTTAATTAGGAAGGACTTCCCCCACCCCTACCTCCACCCCCAAATTGATAAAACAACAAAACTAAACACAACAGCTGTGAAAAGCCCACATTCCTGTAGGCCGCCATTAGTGACTGTAAATTATGTTTCTGAAACAAAGCTCTCTCCAAGCACATGGGCACCTGTGAAAGAAGCTGCAAAGAATGTAGAAAGGGAAAAGCCCTTGCCCCTTCCTCTTGCCCAAGAGCGGGTAGTGACCCGGATGGAAGAGGGTGGGAAGAAAAGCCCCCTTTCAGCACTTAGCCTTTCTCTTTCTCTCTCTTCCTCCCTCGCACCTTTAAGGACCTCCCTTTGAATGAACGTGGAAGTTCATTTGGTGAGACATTTGCATGCGGATTGGCAGCCAGCATAGCAGCTCTCAGATTAGAGCCATTCCGCTGCACACTAAAGGGCACAAAAAACGAGGTTCCATCCGCCCTGCCTTTCCAGGCAGTGCGTCGCCGGCCGCAGCTATTGATGTGCCCTTGGAACAATCCCAAAATGTAGTGTAAGATCAATCCCGCTGTCTACTCTGCAGAGCTAAAGGAACAAAGAACAGGAGAAAGGCCTTAAACCTCGGCCATCGCAGAAGCGCGGAGTGGAGGATGGAAACAAGCCGGGTGGGCAGTCATACAGAGTAAACGTGTTTGGAGAAGCAGCGGTCCCGGCTGAGAGAAAAACCAATGATGATTTGTATTTTGTGCTGTATCTTCAGGGGATAAAAAGCAGTTCTAGCAGATAGTATTGGAGGCAAACTGGAAACGCTGCGGCAAAGTGCTGTGCTCCTTGCCAAGGAGAATACAAACTCCCTAATTGCTGAGGAGTGTTGAGTATCTGCTGGTGCATGCCTCTCTCCTCCGTGGAGAGGCAACTCAACCAGGCCCCCTTTTACCTCCTGCCGGGCCCTGCTCCCCAACAGTTGGCTAGGGTTTGATGTCAACAAAGCAACAGGATACTGGGTCTTACTTGGATAAGTACCAGAAACTGTAATTTGTGGGATTATATCTCTTTAAGCCTTTTTAAAGTTATTTCAAATGGGGAGCCTGGCAATTTCTTTGCTGCCAAAATAAACGTGGGGGTATGCTTGGATAGAAACAGAAGGGATGAGAGGCTAGAGGCAGAGATAAAGCTTAAATGCAAATGCTTCTAGGAGGAGGCAGAGGGATACAGCCCTTCCAGCAAGGGAGGCATTTTCTCTCTTCCTGAAAAACTGACACAGCACACTCCTTCCCCATTTGCTTAAACCACGTTACACTAGCCATCAGCAATGACAGAGTGAGCCAGGGAAAGGGAAGAGGAACAGAAATGCAGAAAACACGCTGGCCCGAATGGGCACATCTCCTCAACTCAACCATAGGAAGACAGCTTGCCTGGCTCAAAGAGCAGCTGTTTAGTTTGCAGAGCTTGCCACGGCAGACCAGGCCTGGCCCACACTTACAGAATTGGATTTCAGGAAGAGACCCAAGAAACACTTGTAATTACTGCATGTAGAGTCTTTGGTTCTCCCTTAGAAAATGGCCCTGACTCCTTCAGGAAATAATTTGCTCCCAGCTTAGGTAAGCCACACTGCTATACCATTCAACATGTCCTTTCAGACGCAGTGGTAAGGGAACAAAGATGACACGTAGTTTGAGCCTTGCTGCTGTGTTCTATGTATTTGTGTATACTACCTCAGTCTTAAATATCCATTTCCTTGAAAACAGAAGCCCCCATTTAGTCTTTGAAACTGTTCTGTTACCTGGCACATGTCGGTACACAGCTGTTGTTGGAAAGCTGATCTGGATACCCAGTCTCTTGGTCTGGTATGAGACATTAAGGTACTGGGCAAAGTATCCACTGTCAATGAATAGCAACACACTTGTTATTCAGACAAAAGAATAGAACAACCTCCACTGAGTAACCAGGATCTCCACCATAGGATGACTTTGTTTGCCACATCTGTAAAGAGGTGTGAAATTTTAACTACACACTCAAGCAAAAAAAAATACATAATGCAGGAAGGATGTGAGTTATGCCCTCCAACTACAGATGTACCGTGCTGTAACTCGTATTTACATAGGCAGGCTAAAACGACAACATCACAACGACAGCCCAAGATATATATAAATAGTCAGATAGCTAGAAATTTTAAATGAATGCATGCTACCAATTACCAGAATATTTTATAAATAGTAAACCCTTCAGTTTTTTCCTTTTTTTTTTTTTCTCTTTTTCCTCAAATGTTTGTGAGACACATGGACACACAAGCCCCAAACTTGTGAAGGTTTTCTCCCACCAAAGAATAAGTTTTAACATTACCAAGAAAATGCACATCAAGAGCCAAAGACATTTCTTGTTGTTCATGTCGTCTGAGCATAGAAGACACACTAGACACATAGAGAAATTAAAGTTGACTCGATTTCGGTTGAAATGGCTCATAACATAAATTAGAAAGACACATGATAAATTAAACAGACACAATTTAAATTAGATAAACAACATCATCAGATTTCTCCAGTTTCTTCCCAACAGGAACTAGAGGAAGAAGTTGCTCAGAGGCCTCAAAACACAAAGGGTCCGAAGTTCCAGGGTCAGTGGGTCGTTCCTTAGATTTATTGTGTACATAATATGTCCAAATGCTGACCCTGGAATTTCTAGAGTGAATCTAGGATGAAAAGAACCCTGACTTCATGAGAAGGACGTGGGCACTGGGGAAGGGCTTGGGGGGTATTTCATGAAAGTTGTAATTCTGTGCTTTGTATTTGATTAGAAATCCCCAGTTTTTTTTTCCAGTTAGCCCCTAAAAAGTAGCATTTCCTACCTTGTTTGTGAAACTCCATGTTCTCCATACAAAAGAAAACAGGGTCCTTGGTATTTTTTTTCCCAAGCCAAAAGAGCATCTAGAAATCTATCCTCTGATGCTCTTCAGGGTGAAAGGGAGATGTTTTCAGGGATCAAGGCAAATGGCTGCATGGCTTATCCAAGGCTGTACTAAGTTAGTTCAGAAGCAAGACCATAACCTGCTTCACATGCATAGCTCCTCCCACTGCCTCCCCCTGGGGCTACTCCCCTCTGACACTGGAAAAATGTGAACACAGATGCAACTGGTAAACGTTGTTTTAAATTTTCCTAGTGGCCATATTTTAAGGAGTGAGAATATGTGAAATTATTTATGATAGCTATTGCTTAACTCGAGTGTCAAAGACATTGGCCAGTGTATAGTCAATGGTTAAATTAGTACATAAAATATTTTACCATAATCTTCAAAATCCCATACATATTTCACATTCTTGGCCCACCATAATATGCAATAGCCCCACTTCAAGTGCACAGAGGCAAAGGTGATAATGTTCCTGGCTTTACCAGATCTACCAGTGAGCATCAGGAAGCCCTTCTGTAGTTAGGCCTACTAAAGTAAGACTCATCATCATCCCTGCTGGAATATAAGAGACCGGATTACTACAGCCTACAACCCTACAGAGATTGCTGTACCCTACGGTAAGGCCCTAGAAGCCTCTGAACATCTCCATCCCTAGCAAACCTCCAGGCAAGCCTAAAAGGTCACTGTGTGGAAGAGAGTTTCTCCCAGATTTGTATACATTATAGCTTATAGGGAAAATAAAGAAAGCATCTTTAGTGCTTCAATCAAGATCTACTGAGTGATGACTAGGAATTAAGACCTGAGCTATGTTTAGGAGACAGAGCAGAAGTCCATAAGCCCCTTCTGGGTGTACCTTCTAGTGAAGAAATGAACACACACACAACTCCATTTCCATCTTTGGAGACTGCCTACAGAGATCCAAGTAGGGAGAAGAAAGCACTCGCCATCTACCTTGTCAGTCTCCTTTACTGAGTCACTGTTAATAACAAGCAGTTATGAGTGCTTAAAATATCCCTAGAAAGGTGCTAGGTTCTGTGTGTGTTCACATGTTCATGGACACACACAGTAGTGATGTGCCTGCCTATGTCATGGCAAAGGTTAAAAGCATGGCTTCCCTAGCTGCTCTTCAGTTTATATACTGAGGCAGGGTCTCTGGCTGATCCCAGAGCTCATGGATTTGAGTAGTCTAGCTAGTCCAGCCACTGTGCCTGTCTGACTTTTATGTGGGTGCTGAGGATCTGAAGTCCAGTCCTTAAGCTTATTCTCAAGTATCTGACCCAATGAGTCAGCCAGCCAGCCCCAGTCCCAGGTTCTGAGTATCACTTCTTACTCTCGTAATAATTTTGCGAGTTCAATCACATGAAAGTCCAATATTCAAAAGTCCTCATAAAGGTACAATACTCACAAATGATAGCCACCAGAGGTTCCACCACCATTACATAGAGAAAAGAGGATCTGAACTCAGATCACACATCCCATTCTCTTCTCTACCACATAATGTCAGTTTTTAGTTATAAGGATATGCAGAGTATTAAGGAGGAATAGAAATATGCCAAGCCTATGTGACTCAGTCTGAGCCTTGGCATTAAAATCTGACCTTGAAAAATATTTCTAAGAAACTTGAACTGAGGCCATCAATTTGTACATCAAACAATGCATGCTGGGGATAATCACTAGCCTGCACCGATTAGGTTGACTCTTAAGGCTGCTTCACAATGGGGAGGTTACAACTGGGTTCATAGCTGAGCGGTCTAAAATCAATCAGCTATAGCGACTATGGCTGGGACACAAAGAGAGGACATCTTTGCTATGTATGTGCCATCCATGAGTCTGACTCAGACCCTGATGGACTCAGGTTTTATTCCTGCATCTTGGACAAAAATGGATCAATGAGATCTGTGTGCTTGTCTGAGTGTGTACTGAGCATCCTTGGGCCTGACAGGGCTCTTGTAAGGGTCTCGGTCCAAAGGAATAAACTGGAATGTCTTTGAGTTGTATTCTGCCCTAAACTAAGCCTTGGCTGACCTGTTCTCAAAAAACCTGTTAAGTTTATCAGCTATTGTAGTGATAACACGCTTGTAATTTGACAGAGGTTCACTTCTTACTAAATTATTCCTGTGCAAAGTATATTAAAGCTGCAACAGGATGTAGTTACTTGTTTTCATATATTCCAAAGCCTTAACATCAAAATAGTTTTTTTTTCTGCAAGCACAAAAACCTAAACCAGAAGATGTGATAGAGGTTTTCTCTCCTAACTCTCATGAACAGACCTGAAAGACATCCATTCACACCAGCACAATGTTCAAGGAGGACCCTGAACCAGCAAGTGACCTGGGCCACTTCATCCTGTTGTACAGCACTCAGCTAAGCCAGTGGAAGGTGTTCGGAGACTAGAGGGCCACAGTGAAGGCAACAACAGCCTGTGGTTCACTCGTTTTCCTCCCCATCTTCTCTAGTCCTCGAAATCTCTGGGATTACTTTCAAGACAGAGACCACCTCACAATCTTCTGAAACTCCTGCCTTATCTACCTAAATCCTGATATTAATGTTTTTCACAAGAGTCTCTTCTGTTATCCTCTGTTGTGGAAGGTGAGCGTCCCAGGCTTTGGAGACAGGGATAATTACATGGAGATTTATAGGTAGGAGGAGGGAAGAAGGGAGGTGACAAAGCCAGAAACCTGGCCATCTGACTCTCACTGAAACATCATCCTCTTGCTCAAAATGAGCATAGCTTCAGCACTAATCTCCCCTCCCTCTAAAGGCAAATCTTCTTAGTTGTGAAAGGAAGCCTGTAAAAAATGATTCCCATAGCCCAAAAATGCTGAAACTTCCGAGAGCTTTTAGCACTTCTTGGCCTGGCACACAACAACAATCGCCAGGCAGATGTCCTCACAGCCTCTGCCATCTTCTTTTCACATTGTGACTCGGACAGTGGGAGAGCAAGTGGGCCGTCACTTCACAGCTAAAGCTGACTGGAAAAAAAAAGAAAAAAAGAAAAAAAAAGCAAAGTAAAAGCAGAAGGCCCACTGTTTGGAGAATCCAGACAACCACCAATCCATCTGCTGTGACCACCAGGCCTCTCAGAAGCCTCATTTCAAGGGCAGAATATCGGAAAGGGAGAGGTATAAAAGGCGCAAAGAACAGACGCTGCCATCCAAGGTGGGGTGTCTCTATGGGCAGGCTTGTTTCCAGTTCAATGATCTGAGCTGAAACCAGGGCACCAGCATCCTAAAGAGCTTGTACAAAGCCATCTGCTCCAGCGAGCAAAGGGACACCCTGCCCTTGTCTAAGTGTATGGGGAAAGCTTGTCAACTTCTCTACCACCTGGAACTTCTGCAGTGCCTAGTGGACAACGGTGGCTTCTTTCACCATAAAAGGAGTGAGACTGGGGGGTGGGGACACTTCACAATCCACAGTCCACTAGAAGTATTTTAGAATGCATCTCATTTTGCCATCATTCGGGTTGGTCGACCAGTTGGTTCTTCATTTGTTTGATTGACTTGACCCATCTTCCTCTGTAACTCTTATAACCAGATGTTAAAACCATTCACAAGAAAAAAGCAGGGTATAAGATTCCTCAACAAATGCTATATCTGAACTCATTGTTTTAAAGTAGAGAATGCTTGTGTTTATGGGCATGTTACTAAAAATAAAAAAAGACAAACAAAAGCCACCTCCCCCATGCTCTGCAGCTCAACAAAAGAATGAGACCTACATTCTCTGTAGACTATTCTAAGGCAGTGGTTGAACTTGATACTCTCAACTTGTCCAGGGAAGGACTATCTTGAATGTGTGTTTCTCTTATGCACATTTAAAAATATAGTTCATTCTTATTATTGTTTTTAACATTGTTTACATGAAAACACATGTTTAACAGTGCAAAGGATGCAGAGCATCTATGTAGCACTGACCACAGTGACTGGGCTGTGCATCCTGAAGGAGAGGCTCAGCTGCACTCAAGACTACTTTCTAGAACTCAGGTGGTCAATGTCAGGACCAAAAGCACTGAGACACAAGCAGCTCCAACATTCCAGTTGAGTTTTACCAAGAGGGGGGCTGTGAGATGCCCCAGCAAGGAAGAATACTTTTCCCACACACCTAACAACCTGAAGCCAATCCTGGGAAGGAGAGAACCAACAGAAAGTTGTCTTCTGACCTTCACGCATACACTGTGGCATACACCTGAACTAACATCTCCCAACACAATAAAGTTTGCCAAAATGTCTGAACTTGGAGGCAAGAAAGAGAAATCAGAGGGGTGGGGAAGAATGGTCCTTAGCACCTAGCAACTTTTTCATTTTTGTCTGACTGAGTCATTAGGTATGGGCAAAGAAGAGGGCAGGCCATGGGCAGAGCATTCCACCATATGGCTAGCTAAACTTTCTCTTATTGTTTCTCCGCTTCCCCTCCTCTCCCTCTTTTTCTCTCAAAAATTTCTTCTTGTGTCTACTATCCTATCCCCTCCCCGTTTATGCTCATATAATTTCACATTCAATTTCCAAAGTTACTTTTTTTAACAAACAAATCACTGAACGAGGACCCTGAATAATATTATGAATTAAACACCTGAGCCATATAGACCTATTATTCTACCCTTGGGAGGCTGAAGCAGAAGAATCATGAGTTCAAAGCCAGTCTGACTTACACAGCAAGACTCTGTCTCTAAACAAAAACTTACACATTCTTCCCTCTATAGACACGTTTCTTCTTCATACTCAATCTCCCATGTCATGTGACAATGCATCGTAAGTCATTGACTGAAAGCTACTACCTTCCCTCCAAAGATCTCACATGGCTCAAGTTGGCCCCCACCATCAGTCAGCATAGATGCTGCCCACCCCAGATAAGTATGACAAGCACAAGCTAGGATGAAGGTTGTCATCAATAATAATTCCATTAACCAGCCCCTGGAAGGCTGGGGGTAATCTGGAAACACACATGATCATCACACATGAAGCTCATGATACATGGGAGAAAGAAGGTCTTTAATTGGCCAACTCAATGTCAATCACTTCTGTCTGAAAAATCTCTAGCTCACTTCTGAGAATCAACACCTGAGGGTCCTCTCCTCTCCCATCCGCCATCACTTTAAAAGAAACAGAAGGATGAATGTAGCTCTTGCTGCTGATATCAAGGCTTTCTCCTCTGACCTGTTTCTATCACTTCGCCATTAGCTCATCCTAAGATTCCTTGCACAATCCCCATAGCATGGAGATCTCAGGCCTGTAGAACTCTACCAGATGCTCAGTGGTGAGACCTCCAAAGGTCTTACAAGAGTGGCTGACTATCACTTCCCTCTAGTGTATAATAAAGCCCCATGGCAGAACCTGAGAGCTAACACAGAGCCTGATCTGCCAGGTCTGGTTGGGGTTTAGTAAAACAGAGACAAAGCCCAGAATGTGACTCAGCTTTTCTCACATCCAAGAGAAGCAAAAGAGTGTGTGAGGAATGTGTGTGACATCACTGCAAGCCAACCAGACCTTCTAAGGTCAAGCACACCAAGACTCCCACCCACCACCATACACAATCCCTCCTCCCACACTGCATCCTGGATCCTTCCTCCTGACTCGGGTAGCTACAGCATCTTGAAAGCTCTATAGGCTTGCTCAGAAGAGCCTTTCATTGCCTGTGACAATGTCTATGTAATGTCCCCACACAAGCCACACAGTTCTGGTTTTATAAAACTGCAAGTAGGTAGAACCGCTCCCAAATATAGCACCCCAAAACAAAATTCTTTCTACTCCTTTTGAGTTTTGAAAATATCCACCATCACATTTGGGAGAAAATGGGGGATAAACTATGTTAAAAACTAAGCAGAGGATTAATGGTATCTACTAATTTATGACCTCCAAAACAGCATATTAAATGTTTTGAATGAAGACAAATTCATGCATCCAGAGACGCAGAGAGACCCATTATCTTTAAATCATCAGCTACTCTGCTTCTTGTGAGGGCTGAAATCCAACACAGCACACCCAACTCCCCACCTAGCCATTTTCTTAAACCATGTGCTCAGACTGAGGAGGACTTGGACAATTACCTTCTGAATACCCCAGCCTTAAACTGGCTTCCCTTGAACACTATCTGGGGACTGATTCACTCCCCAGCTGAGACTCCTGCCTGTGGGAAACAGTGGCCATTTCTGGAAATGAAATTTAATTTCTGTGGCCGCATTGCTGGACACACCACTGTTTCCATTTAGCTATTCATTAAAAAAAAAAAAAAAAAAGGCGGTTTGGAGGGATACATGGGTGGGCTGCAGAGGTGAATGAGGACAGCTATCTCTCCACTGTAAAGCTGGGACTAATTAAGCAAGTGAGTACGGTAATTACAGATCAAAACAAGGGACATGCAAAGACTAATGAGTGTCAAGTGGACTCTCATGTGTAGACTGGCTTTGGGCACAAGAAGCCCTCTGTGAAGCGAGAACAATCGCGCTGACGCTGAGCAAGCATCACCAGCCTCACAAGGCCAAACTCCAGGAGCTGCCCCACATTTATTTACATTCATTTTACATCCCGTTTATTTACATCCAGCAAGAGCAAAATCAGCACAAGCTTTGAGGTTGCAAGGACCTTTGGCAGGCTGGAAAAGAGACACAGCTTGGTTTTGCCCAGTGCTCTGCAGGGAGAGTTGGAAGGGGTGCCATTGTGCCCTTCCCTGCCATGGGTGTCTCCTGCCCCTGGTCTGCTGCCTCCACAGAAGACAGATGAGGAAAGGGACATACACAGAGACAGCCTGGAACTGGCCCTATCGTAGGAAATTAGCTGGCTTTTCTGAACACGGGCTCAGATGGCTTGCGGCACACATCAGTAGTGAGCGCTATACCTCAGTGTGTTTTCCTGACACCCACCCTGAAGTTCAAGGACACAGGCTGAGTTCCCAGGAGGCTGGCTGGCTTCAAGAGCTGCTCCACAGCTCTCAGCCTTTCTGAGGTAAGGCCTCCTGCTGACTAGTGAGGTTGGCCGGTGGGGCAGAACTAAGCAGGCACATCTGCTCCAAAGTGCCTCTTAATTGTAATCCTTTGGCTATTTACTTAAGAATCATTTAACTAACTAATACATTATCAGATAACTTTTTAACCCCATCCTGGCTAATAACCTCTTACCCCAGCCCATTTGCTCAACAAAGACACACATGAGCTTCCCAAGGCACCGGTTATAAAACACAGATGTAAGGCACATTTCAAAAAGGTATTTTTAAAATAGAGAAATGAGTCTTAATAATAGATTCAGGGTGTGGGTGATAGCTTGCTCACGCTCATCTTGCAAGCACGAAGACCCAAGTTCAATCTCTAGAGCCCACACTAAATAAATAAAAGAAAAAGATCCAGCATGGAGGTTCACTTTTAATCTCAGCACAGCGAGTACGAGACAGGTAGATTCCAGGGAGCCAGCTAGCCTAGCCTACCCCATGAGCTGCAGACCAGCAAGTGAGAGCAACTGAGGGCGGACAGGCTTTATCTGGCTAATAGAGTAAGTATCCTCCGTCACTGAGGGAAGCCAAGGCAGGAGCCTGAAGCACGAGCATGGAGAAATGTGGCTTACTGAACTACTTTGCTTCTATAATCCAGGCCTACCTCTGCCTTGGGATGGTACCCAAGGGAGGCTGGGCCCTCCTACATCAACAACCAAGAAAATGCTCCAAAGACACGCCCACAAGCCAACCTGATAGAAAGCATTCCTCAGCCGAGGTTCCCCCTTCCCAGCTGTCAAGCTAACAAGACAACTAAAGTTAACTAAGACAATAGAGCCTGGGGAACCATAGCCAAGGTTGGCCTCTGGGCTCCACCCACACATACATATGCACACACATAAATAGGAGCATGCAAACACAAAATACATTTGACACAATTTGGCTGTAGCGTCGTTCATTTCAACACGCCCGCAATATTTTAATGGTTGTTCTAATATTTTAAAAACTGATGAGGCCTTTTACACCCCCTTTCCTGTGCTAGTTTGAGATTCCAGGTGGACGCCTTACTTACAGCACATCTCAGCTCAAACTGGCCACAGTTGGAGTGCTTAGTAGGTACATGTGGTTAGTGACTTCCATGTTGAAACCCATAGACATGCATAAATATAATTACAACACACATACACACACACACACACACACATACACACACACACACACACACACACACACACACACACACACGATACATGTGTTTTAAATAAGAAAACAAAGACAAAGCTAATCACTCTTAGATGTCTATCCTGGCTTTCTGCTTCTGGCTTCTGGTTTCTGGCTTCTGGCTTTCTGTCTCTGGGTCCTGACTGTGAATACTTTCATCTCTCCTACCTGAACTGTTTGTGAAGCATTATTACTTTAATCGTTTACTCATTCATTTCAAAAGCACCCCATCCTTGGCTCCCCTATTATCTGGGATGCAGTTGGCAGGGATGTAGACAAAAACAAACTCAGCACCTGCCCACAGGCACTGGCTATCTGGGTGGAAATCTTACTTTCTCACAAGCTGTCCCTCCCTGTGGAGGACTTGGGAGGCATGGGCTCTGGTTTTTGGTCCCTCTGGTAAAATAAAATAAAATAAAATAAAATAAAATAAAATAAAATAAAATAAAATAAAATAAAAAGTTTCCCTTTTAAGCCTTCCCTTCTTGTTGACGCAACACAGGAGCTGATGTGAATAAATATGGAGTGGCCTCCACAGACCAATCTGCAGCTTTAGCTTAAACCCCATTACTCAGTCTGTGGCCTCTCTCGGCAGCCTGTAGGAGCATGCGTGAGCAAGCTGAAGGAGGTTGCCTGACTGTCCTGCCGAGAGAAAGTGTGACTTTGTTCACTTCCAAACATTCCCCTCCTGGGCCTAAGAAACAGTCTAGCTTAGTCTTGCTTTGTTTTGTTTTAATTACATTAAAAATTAGCAAAAGAATCTCTACAGTCTGCCTAGAAGAATAATTGGTCCATTTGGTGCATCCAACTGTGTGGTGAGATCTCCGGTTAGCACACCAGGGCCTCACACACATTTTGCTCCCAGGTAGATGATGCTTAGGAAACTCAGAGAACTCATACAGCCCCCTCATTAGCCCCATTTTAAGACAGCCCCAGAGGTGGGCCTTTAGCCACAGGCAGAGCCAGCTGTCAATTGTGTCAGTTACATATTAGTTAGCGGGGGAGCGATCCAAAGAGGGAGCCACAGATCCAAATGCCTGAAAGATATTCAGAAAAGCTGTAATTATGTCCCGCAGCCGCCAAGTGCCCCTCCCCCGTGGACCCGAGAGGTGGGAAGTAACGGGTCTTGGTTGTAACTCACCAACACAGTCTTTAAAAAAGAGTGAGTCATGACTCATTTCCAAGTGTGTACAACCCTTCCCAGGAGACTGACAGGCCTGATGTGGGTGCTGGGATGTGGGCAAAGGCCATAAAGAGAGGGTGAGAAAGAAAACTGTCTATGCCTGGTATTACCAACATCCCATGTCTCTGTTTTTACAAGTGAAATCACATCTTTTAAAACCTGAGTGGGTTTTGTTTGGAGGTGAGAGGTTTGTTGTTGGTGGGGTTTTCTTTGTTTGTTTGTTTGTTTGTTTATTTGTCTACCTCAAAACAGCTTTCTTTTAGTTTGGTTGTTGTTGATGGTAAAATTGAATTAACAGGGACATGAAACTTCCAAACAGGCCTGTTACTGGAGTGGCTGGACAAGTAGAACCAGGAACGTGAAGTGATCCCAATGCGTAGGTAAAGCCTGCACCATCTCCCTTCACAGCCTCAGCCACGCAGATCACTGCAGCACACACCCCATGGACCTTTCATCCTCTTTGGGTCATCATTTCTAAGACTCTGGGGGTTATACGTTCACTCATCCCCAAACCATCAGGTCTTAGACAGAGGCACATTCTGAACACAAGCAGGTTCCCGATGGATTTTGGTGGGATTCCATCAGTAAACACTTAGCGTTGTTTGCAAATCAGAGGCCTGGGTCCTGCCCACCAATGAGCGGAGTTGGCATGAGTTCTGACCTAGAGTTTGCCTCAATTATAAGCAATCACATGTACACAATTCTTATGGCTGCCAAATGAGTTACAATGAACTCTGCGGTTTAAAACAAAACACAAATTTAGTATATCACAGTGTGAGAGATCACAAGTCCAAAATGAGGCTGGAGTGGTCTCATTTATAAAATACCAGTACAGCATATGGTACAAGTCCCTGGGTTAAACTCCCTTTCTCTCTCTCTCTCTCTCTCTCTCTCTCTCTCTCTCTCTCTCTCTCTCTCTCTCTCTCATGGGAGGGGATATCAAAGAGAAGGAACAGGAGGAGAAGGGAAGAGAAGGAGGTTGAGGAGTAAAATGAAAGGAAACCAGAAGTCTAAAACAGGTCTACAGGACTGAATTTCATTTTAAAGTATTTTAAAAAAATAAATAGAAAAAATATTTCTCTGCTTTTTCCATCTTCTCAAGACCACTCACATCTCTTGGCTTCTGACCACTTCCTGCTCTTCAAAGCAATATGAAAAGCATCCTCTCTCCTCCACCCTCTTCCAGCCAAACATTTGTTTCTGATTCTATCACTTCTAAAGCTGTTCTCTCTGAAGGACCCTTGCGATCGCAGTGGGCTCATCCTGGTAATCACGCTGAATCTCATCTCAGGAGCATTCATTTTATAACATCTGCATCCCCAGAAAGTAATACATTAACATGCTCTGGAAATTAAGACGTTAACATCCTAGGGGAACACGGTTTAGCTTGGCATATCCTGTCTCACACAGAAGACCTCAGGACTACAGAAGAGACTTGTGGGTAAGATTTACCTGGAAGCTCTGGGCACACAGAACAACAGGATCGAAGACAAAAACCAGAATAGACCATGGTGGTTCTGAAATCAATTCACTGCAATTTGCCATTAAAAAGCCAAAGTATGTTTTTAGTTTCTGAGCATTACGTTTGCTGTCATTTGCCCCTTTTCTTTCCCAGGTCTTGTGTCCTACACTGATTTACTGACGTAGCATGTGAAAACTAAATAGTAACCAAGGCCATAGCTAGATCGCTTGTCTTTGGGGAGTTTCATAAATCTCATTTTCCGGGTGCCAAGGCAAGAAGAATGCACCTGTACTGTGCCCAAGTCATCTTTAGGCTTATGTTAAGAAGCCCATATTCATTCCATACAATGGAGGTCAGCTTCACTATTGCCAATCTGCAAGCTTCTGGGAGACATTAGCCTGTCACCACTGAAGCCGCTGAATCGCCAGATTCTGCAACGGTGGCGCATTACTTGACTTTCACTATCTCCCCCAGGACAAAGGCGATGATGAATGGGCATCATCTAATGCCTGTGAGGGGCAAAGCCGTGACCAAAGGCCAAGTCCATTTTTCAGACCCAAACACACTTACTTTCCAAAGGGACACGTACCACTGGACCAGGAGCTCTGCTAAAGTGCCCTCAAAGGAGGTGCGCATGAGCACAATTAACCCACCATGCAAAGAAAAGTCCGATATTCCACAGCTATAAGATTATACACATGTGCTTAAAATGTCCATGAAATAATCAGAAACACACAAAACTGAGTAACAGCCCAGGGTTGAGGAAATACATCTATTTTTTTCCTGTACTTATTTTTGCTTATGCTTCCTCCGAAGTGAAATGTTTTTGATAAAAATCTCAAAGATTTTAAAATAATAGCCATTGCCTACAGCATCTATCCAAGCACTAGATCTTGTAGGATCACCCCTCCTAAGTAAATTAGCATTGAAATGAGAGCAACTTTGCATTTCTCTGAGCCAACTACTGGGTATGTACTTAAAGCTAACAACTGTCCCTATGTTGGGGATTCAATCTTGTTCCTAAAATTCTTTGCCTGGGAAAAGCATAAAGATCATCTACTTCTCATCATCAGGTCCCAAGGAAAAGCAGAAGATTCACCAGAGTTCAGAGTGGGTAGGGAGTTTCAGGCAGGCTTACTTACAAAACAGTGACACAAGGGGAATTACCAGCAGGAGCACGGGTGACCTTACAGTAGCTACACTGGAAGGTCTGCACCCCACATGAATGGTGGCTTCCCTATAGCAACATAGATGGAACCCCTCCCCTCACCTTACTCCTCTCAATAAACCAAATATAACTAAGGCAGAATTGCACACAACCATTTGGCAGATGATCTAGATGATGTCTGAACACACAAGTGAGGGTTCTGTGACCCTCTCAAGTAGTCAACAGACCTTGCCATGATGATCTTTGATAAGCAGTCTCCAAAGAAGTCCTGAGGATGGTGGCTTGGGGACTACTCCTCTACAAGGGACAAAGTCTCCATTCCTCACCTTATAAAACTGAAAGAAAACCCATCAGATCCCCTAGAAGTGTCAAGGGGTGCCAAGAGTGAGGACAGAGATAGAATAAAATCCTATGAATCTGAGAGGGGTTCTGCATGTGTGATGACTAGACAGGCTTCCTCTGAGGAGGTAACACTTAATCTGGGACCTGAACAAGCAGAGGGGGCCCGACCATAGGCAAAGCAAGGAAGACCATTTCAGGCAGAGTAAATAGCGAGTACAAATTAATGTGTTCAGAAGCAGAAGGGAGAGCAGTGTGACCAGAGCATCATGGGAAAGCAGAAATTCAAACTGAGATGCTGTGGTGGAAGTGGAGAGAAACAATGGATCCGATGGAACAGCTTTCTAGGCTGTCCAGGAGGATTAGATGTGTCTATACAGCAAGCACACATGGACACCCAGTATGTGCCAGGCACCCTTCCACTACTAAGCAGCTGAGGGACGGCAGCACCCTGTGTGGATTTGAAACACTAGGATGGAAGCAAGCTTGGTATAAAGAGAATTGAAGGACTGCTGGAGCTCTCCAAAGGTAAGAAGCTGTTCATTAAGCATCCATTACGATTGAGTTAGCCACTAGACAAACACAAGTCCGGTGACTGCCTGCAATAAGACTTCAGTTCTTGTTCAGATGGAAAACAGTGCAGGTATCCCTTCTCAATAGCCAGGTCCTCTCTAAATAGTGGTTGAAAATCACTATGTGGGTCCTTCAGTGCTGAGCCCCCTCTGTCCTCTACACTTGCTTTCAGTGTCACTGTGCACGGACATGTACCATGTGGGATACCATGGGCTTTGCATCATGGACCATACGGTGAGATTAAAGTCCTAAGTGGGAATATGTTGTTGACCTGGGCACAACCATGTCAGGGGCTGCAATGTCTTCCTCTAGTGAGACTCAAAGGGAAGTGGTCAGCATACAAATGCTGGTAGTGTGGACAGAAGAAATGTCCACCATAACTTTCTGGTCCTCAGACAGCTGTTTCCAGCTTGGAGCCCCTCCTCTGAAGAGCCTGCTCCTGAGGTCAGCTAACTTGCCTCCTTGTACAGCTTATGCAATAACCCTGCCTCCCTACTCACCTGTATGGAATATCTGAGATTTGGGGCTCTGAAGCTTTTCTGTCAGGTCTCAGCCTTTCTGTGTCTGTCTGTCTGTCTGTATGTTTTGTCTATTCTTCATCATCCCAGTCAGATAAGGCTGAACCTGGAAACTCATCTCATGTCTTCTAGAATCATGCTGAACTTAGCAGGGAACAAACCTACAAATGCCACATATCACTTCTGCTCACCTGACATGTCTAGAAACCTTCAGGGCTCACCTGTCTAGACAAGAGGCTGCAATGTGCAATCCAGGTGTGTATTCGAGAAGATAATTTGAATTTCAGAAGTGGCTTAGCCAACTTCAGAGATACCTATTAATCATGTAATAGAACAAGTGAAGGAGAGGCAGGTAGATTATGAGTTCAAGGCCAGCCTGAATTACATTGCAAGACTTTGACTCACAAGACTTATTTTGGGTAGATGGTATGATGGGCACATTCAAGGAATGCCAGCCATAGAGTTCTTGGACTGGTGACCCCAGACTTAGAGACAAAACATGGCACTTATCATATGGTTTACTAGGTTTTATTGTTTCTCTTTTTTCTTCCCTTGTTTATTTTATTGGATATATTTTATTTACATTCCAAATGCTATCCCCTCTCCCAGTTTCCCCCCCATAAGCCCCCTATCCCATCACCTCTCCTCCTGCTTCTATGGGGGTGCCCCCTACTCACCCACACCCTCCTGCCAACCCGCCCTAATATTCCCCTACACTGGGGCATGAAGCTTTGGCAGGACCCATATTTCCTCCTGAGAATATTTTTGTTCCCCCTTCGAAGAAGGACTGAAGCATCTGCACATTGCTCTTCCTTCTTCTTGAACTTCATGTGGTCTGTGAATTGTATCCTGAGATAATCCAAGCTTTTGGACAAAAATCCACTTATCAATGAGTGCATACCATGTGTGTTCTTTTGTGTTGGGGTTACCTCACTCAGGTATTGGTACAGAAACAGGAAGGTAGATTGATAGAATAGAATTAAAGATTCAGAAATAAACCCACACACCTATGGTCACTTGGTTTGACAAAGGAGCTAAAACCATCCAGTGGAAAAAAGATAGCATTTTCAACAAATGGTGCTGGTCCAACTGGCAGTCAGCATGTAGAAGAGGGCAAATTGATCTATTCTTATTGCCTAGTACAAATCTCAAGTTTGAGTGGATCAAAGACCTCCACTTAAAACCAGATATACTTAAACTAATAGAACAGAAAGTGGGGAAGAGCCTCAAACACATGGGCACTGGGGAAATTTTCCTGAACCGAACACCAATGGCTTATGCTCTATGATGAAGAATAGACAAATGGGACCTCATAAAATTGCAAAGCTTCTGTAAGGCAAAGAACACTGTCATTATGATAAAATGGCAACCAACAGAATAGGAAAAGATCTTTACCAATCCTACATCCAATTGAGGGCTAATATCTAGTATATACAAAGAACTCAAGAGGTTTACTAGTTTATGCTAGGCTAATATGGACCGAGAATATGGGCTTGAGTTACCAGTCTCTGAGCAAGTTTAGTCATCAACCAATGCACTCTGTGGGGACATCAAGTAGGTGGGTTAGAGCAAAGCAGGGTAAAGACTGATGCTGTCTGATCACACTGGCTTTGGGATTAATGGAAGCTGATGATCTGCTATTGTATTATATCCTTAATGTTTTCCCAGGTAGTTGAAATTAGGTCAGACAGAGCCGTGAGTAATAAATGACTAGTGAGGGGTAAAAGATGGTGTTACAAGGCTACCATCACCAAGGTCTAACCAGTCAACCGATGTTGTAGAATCTCGAACATGAGTGAATGGTTTTGTCTTGTTTTATTTTGTTTTTGCAGGGACCTTCAGTTTACATGATCTTGATATGAAATTGACTGTTCAAATTACACCTTTTACCCATCTAAGTTTAGACACTCAAGTACAGATATGGAAAGAACCTTCAAGTGATATTAGCCAAAACTTGGTTGTATCTGGTGGAGGAATGAATGATCCAGAGAATGTAAAAATTGATGATGTAAGCACAGGGTAATTCTAATAACGAGATGGAGAATCTTACCTGGGGACAGGAGGAAATAAAGACACAAGGACGGAGACAATGAACAGGATAGATATTCCTGCCACGGAGTCCAATGAATATACAGGATTAGTGGTGATAACACTGAGAATGTATCATGAAAATTAGACAAAAGGGGTAGAAGTTTTGGAAAGGAGATAAGCAGCTGGAAGGTCACAAGGATCATGGACCGAATACCTGAATGTTTAATCATCATAACCCACAGTGGAGACAGGGCTAAGCCAAACCCTGACTGCTGAACCTGGCTAAAAATGGCTGCTGTGCTGTGTGCTTCCCACTCAGGCCCCTCTGTGTTTCTTTCCTCCACCTTCGCAGCACAGATCATGGAACTCATAGGCAAGCTCCCTTGCTCTCTATCTTCTCAGAGTAATGGGGAGAGGTGATCTTGGAATATTTATTGCCCTCACTTTGTAGAATTTCTGGGGACCAACTCATCTGTTTATAGAAAGACTCAACTGTTGTGGCATCATCAAACAGCTGGCTCTGTCCTCCCACTCAGTACTTCTCCCTGTCACAAAAAAGCTTACTGTTATTAGCCCCAGGCACACTATGCTAGGGATTTCCCTCACCCCAATCACACTTTTGTAAAAGGTCCCTTTATTAAACTTAGCACAAATTATCCTAATTTGAGTAGGCCATCTGTTTTCTGCTGGGAGCCTACTGAAATGGTAAATGACAGTAATATGAATACCTGTCTTGCTGGATCCATTGTAGAACCTAGAGAAATTATATGCAACTAGCAAGGTCTGGCAAATTCTACCGGATGTTGGTAGAGTGGGAAGGAATAGTAGCAGTTGTCTTAGTTGTTGTTAGTATAAACCTACACACTATATTCTGGCAGGAGCATGGCCTGGAATTCTTAATTAGATGTTAATCGAGAATCAAACACCTGGCTTCTGATACCACTCAGAAACCCTCAGATCTAGTAGCAGCCAGCTAAATCAGTCAACTCGTTTATATGAACAAATACATCCAGTGAAGGAATAGAAAAGAACTTCAAGGGGGAAAAAAACAGCCAAGTAGTTGGCTTCTACGGTGATCTCTAAAGATAGGCTGACCAGCATAACCACAGTGTGGATCAATCTAGGGCATGTGGAGGAGTCTCTGGAGAATGAGAGACAGGAGATGTGCTGGTATCAAGTCACCTCCATGCTCCCACTCCTAGACTCGGTAGCTGCAATCTTGCTTCCAGAGTCCAGGAGCAGAACCGCCACTTAGAACATGAGACCCAGGCCACAGACACTGCTGAACACTTCAGAATAATTCATATACTGCAATGACCTGCCATGTGCCCCAGAGCCTGACTTTGTAAAGAAGAGTCTTCACCATCGCTTTTCTGGACGACAGAAACCACCAGCTCTCAATTTCAAGGGCAAAGACAGGACCGAGGTTTCAACCAGGGAAGAGACAACCTAGGATAGGGTCAAAGAAAAATGTCTTGAGAATAAGTTCAGAACAGACCCAATTCATTTATACATTTCGAAAAGCAAAGGGGATCCAACATGTTGCTACCAATGTTCAGTATCAATTCAAAACATGCAAGACTGTTCCCTTCCCTGTTTCCAGTACCTTCTGTGAAAAACCAAATTTCCTCATGGCACTTCAAACTACACCAATCTTTAAGCTCCACAGTTTGCCTCTTCAGAACCCTCTTGCCTG